>NC_135224.1:16143710-16153710 GCF_052324685.1 Brachyhypopomus gauderio | reverse complement strand
ATGTAGACCTTTGCAGTGAAATCAGCTGAGGTTGAGCTGAGTTGTGCAGCTTTTATCAATGTCAACATGGTCACTCAAACCCCTATCATCCACACTCAAATCCCTATCATCCTCACTCAAACCCCTATCATCCACACTCAAACCCCTATCATCCTCACTCAAACCCCTATCATCCACACTCAAATCCCTATCATCCTCACTCAAACCCCTATCATCCACACTCAAACACCTATCATCCACACTCAAACACCTATCGTCCTCAATCAAACTCCCATCATCCTCAATCAAACTCTTCCTCATTCTGCAATGTTGCACTTCCATTTATGATGAACACAGGTAAACTTATCTGTTGCCTCTTTATACCGTTACACATGATTGGTGACTTTACAATTACGCAGCTAAGAGTCTGTACACCCTACTGCTATGCACGAAACACAGTGCCTTGACATGGCACAGAAATGACATCAAGTCATTTCTGTGTTACTGTCTGAGGCTGTTATACCTGTGCAGATGCAGTCTGAGGTTTTGCTTCGTGAGTGCCAGATTTCATTCACTGAGTGTGTAATTTTTTTTGTTGTATTGTGCTAGGTATTTTCCCATTTTCTGGATGACATCAAATTCTTAGAGCACTATGTACTTGGTAACATAATGTTGTGTGGTTAAAGAGCTCATGAGTGCCTGAAATTAATACAAGACTCAGACAGCTGGTGAATGCACCACAAGTAGGGTCCTTTTATTTCCACAGTCTATTTTCTCAGAGCCCAGCAGCCCAGCAGACCATGAGAGGGGAACGGAGAGGCTGGTCAGAGCAACCCTCCCTGTGACTGAAGTAGAGAGCAAAGCTACCCCGGGGGCGACTGGGGAGATTTCTAGAAGGGAGCCGATCCACCAGAAAATAAGGTGCATAGCCTCTGGCAGAGGAGTACTTCAGCCCAACGAGAAGGAGGACGGAAAAACTGTGTGTGTTGTGTGTGTGTGTGTGTGTGTGTGTGTGTGTGTGTGTGTGTGTGTGTGTGTGTGTGTGAGTGAGTGAGTGAGAGAGAGAGAGAGATAGATAGATAGATAGATAGATAGATAGATAGATAGATAGATAGATAGAGAGAGAGAGAGAGAGAGAGAGAGAGAGAGAGAGAGAGAGAGAGAGAAACTTATCTGATTAGTATTTGCCCGGAGCCATGCTACTGGGGCTGTCCAAAACACGGGTGTTGAAAGTGTCTTTGCACTCACTCAGCACCTTGGACAGTTCCATGCTGGCTGGCTGAGGCATCCAGGTTGGATGTTGGTGTCTTGGTGAATCTCACCTGACGGAGAAAAGAAAACCAGATTTCACTCTCATAACAGAAAAGTGCAAGGTATTGACCCCGCTATCACCTGCCTTGTTTAACACTTCAGTTAAATCACCAAAAATATTTTAAAAGCCAACAATTCCAACAAGTCATAGACCTTGTGACTGTTCTTTGTGGCATTTATCAAGCAGAGCAGCCTTTCTAGAATCAGTTAGCAAACAAACCGAGAAATGGACAGATGAAAATGAATGACCTTGGTGACCGTGTGTGTGGCATGACTGCTGATACTGGCTGTGCTAGTATTCTGATCTCTAACACAAAACCATTTCACATGTTTCACATAAAATTGTGTGAAAAGCACAAAAAAACAGTACCAACAATTAATGATCCCACAGACAAAACAGCTTGCAGAGTGATTGAAGGATTACAATAAAAATCAGGCAAGCAAACAGACGCCAGATCTTACGTAATTCAGTCAAGTGTGCAGACCATGAGAGTGTTTCTCCACTAAGTGAAGGAGCATAAGAACTGAACCACTGCAGGGTGAAAAACCAGATATGCCCGGTGGAACCCAGCTTTGGCATCACGCTGATAGAAAAACCAGAATTCGTCTCAAGCAACATGAGTCTATGGTGCTTGGCTATGTGATAAGAGTCCAGGCCAGTGGTGTGGAGATTGTATTCCTGGCAAACATTGTAGCTCGTGACTTCCCACTGTCCTAAGGGCAAGGTGCATTTACACATTGTTGCCGACTGGGTGCATTTATGGCTACAGTTTATCCAGCCTCAGCAGGACAACAGCAGCATGATAGCAGGTCAAGAGCACATCCTCTCAGTGAAGGGTGAGCAGGCATTGCTTCACTGGCCTGCAGAATCTCTAGATCTCAACCCAATTAAACACCTCTGAGATGAGGTGGAGAGGACTGGATCCAATCAGCAGATCCCAGTCATCACTGCATGGCACGGCATTCCTGCACACCGCCTCCAGCATCTTCAAGAAGCCACACCCCTGTGAAATGTATGCTGTTCTATAGGTCAAAGGAGGCACCTCAGGCCAATAGGTCTGTGCACCCAAAGATCTGGCAAATCAATGTGATTCAATGAAGAAGCCGACGGGAATCATAAGGGGATCAGTGATGACCATGCAGAAATCTCAACAAAAATAAGTCATGCATGCGCCCTGTCTGCATTTGATTCAGAAGATACGTGTTGGATGAAACCAAATTGCTGTCACTTATCATTAATCCAGTTTTCTGCACCGATCAGGAGAATATCCCTTTTTTACAATTCAATGAGCACTTGGTACTGCACTGGTAATCGTTTTCATTTTAACTGCAGTGTTCTGTCTGATCAGATTTGTGATTCATCATTCACTGATGATGTCGGAAAGATCTGTGCCCAGTGGTTGGTTTTAGTGAAAAGAAGCTTGCAGTTCTATAAAAGAGTGGAGGAACAGCTAAGAAGCCTTTACTCTCAGCAGGGACTTCCTTTCTGATGCTGAAATGGCTGCCTCTCCATCCCCTGCAGCACAGCAGCTATTACCTTCTGCCATATATGGCCTGCTGTATGTAACGGAAGGAGCCACTGTCAGAAGCGTTCAGAATGCTCATGGCCATTTTAACAGCTCAGAGCCAATTACCCCCAGCGCAATAACTGGTGCTTTAAAATTTGGCATGGTGGGGTAAGAGGGTAAATGAAGAGGAAAGTGTCTAGTTATAATAGTGTATCACTAGACCTTTGAGAGGAAGCATCACTTACATGTGCGTCATGATAAAAATATGCATGAAGAGTTCTAAAAGAACTGAAAGCATTTGTGTGTGTGTGTGTGTGTGTGTGTGTGTGTGTGTGTGTGTGTGTGTGTGTGTGTGTGTGTGTGTGTGTGTGTGTGTGTGTGTGTGTGTGTGTGTGTGTGTGTGTGTGTGATGGTCAGTAGCCAGAGAAAATGCAGACAAAAACAAGAGAACAATCCACAACTTACTAATCCAGACATCTGTCCAATAGTGCAATCAAACCAGACGGGGATGTGGGCAGAGAAACCACATTACAAACAAATAGAATGATAACCAGTAAGGTGAAAGACTGCTCAGTATACGTGAAATAGACAAGGCAAGACTTTGCAATGCATCAATTCAACAAATAGGTTTAAATAGTCAATTAGACAAGGCAAGAATTCACAGTGAATCAATAGACAGGTTTAAATAGACAGGTGAATGATGAGAGGCAGGTGAATATAGTCGATACTAGTCAGGGAGGCGGAGAGGATGAGGGTGAGGATCAGACTGAGGATTGGTGGAGCTGGATGGAGTGACAGATGGATGACTAGAGGGTTTATGTTGGGAAACGAAGTCAGGGCCAAGGAGCGTGACTTTGTGTGTGTGTGTGTGTGTGTGTGTGTGTGCCCATGTGTGTGTGTTTGTGTGTGTGTGTGTGTGTGTGTGTGCCCATGTGTGTGTGTTTGTGTGTATGTGTGTGTGTGTGTGTGTGTGTGTGTGTGTGTGTGTGTGTGCGTGTGTGTTTGTGTGTGTGTGTGTGTGTGTATGTGTGTGTGCCCATGTGTGTGTGTTTGTGTGTGTGGGTGTGTGCATTTGCACGTGGTTGTGTGCGTGTGTGTTTGTGTGTGTGTGTGTGTGTGTGTGTGTGTGTACATGTGCGTGTGTTTGTACATGTGCGTGTGTTTGTACATGTGCGTGAGTCTGTATGCAGTTTTAAATATCGCACTTGTTGATAATCAATTGCTCATTCTTCTCCATGAAGGCAATACTTATTTAGTTAGTCTAGTACAGGCGTACTCAACTAAATTTGTCCGCGGTCCAATTTTGGCAGATACCTGTGACCTGAGGTCCGGTGCGGCGGGGGTGGCGAACGTAAGTTGTTGAGCGGGGTGGCGAACGTAACACTCGTGACGGAGTGTTTTTTCAATAGCCCTGAAATATATGCTACGGTTTTGTTTTGGTCCGTATCCAGTTAATCAGGAATGAGATTGGGTCCGGACAGGACTGCGTTCGGGTCCGGATCCGGACCGCGGTCCGCCAGTTGAGTACCCCTGGTCTAGTAGATCAAATCAAATTTGATCGTTTAATTCACGTAAATTAATGTGTACCGTGTCTCACTGACTACTACTTACCTGAGTGGCCATTACTTACCTGATAGCACTGCCACGCTGTTTGAAAGGAATACTCGAGATACTTAAGCCAAGAAATTAACTGATACGACGTTGCAGACGTTGTTGGATATTTCGCGCTCCACGCTAGAACGCGCACACTGACGTCTCTCGCCGTTCACCACGAAGCTCGTGGCAGCGGGTAATTGTCATAGAGAAGCTTATAGAAGCGAATAGAGGAGGAGCGGATATTTGCGCCCACTGGACGCTCGAGACTCCGCCGCGCAGTGGCGATGTACTCCAGACCCTTTACGCGCTGACAGCAACAAAGTTTACCAACGTCTCAACGTCTGCACAGAAAACGCAGGAGTCCGACTTTTTTTTACAGGTTTTGTTGCAGCAACAAGGTAGGACTAACGTTGAATCTGTACGCGGCTAAATTAAATATTATGAAGAATGATACAAAGGTAATATCCGAAATAATGTTTCTATAGAGATGTTAAGACACTGCTAGGAATTAAGTTACATAATTAAATAGGCTAAGGTAATAATGAGTCCACGTTTGAACAACTTAAATGTTTGCCACCTAATGCCACTAACCCATTTTGTACGGATTCTTATTTTATTGAATCAGGCCACGTATGACTCTTTCCACAATTCTTTGACATTTATAAGTTTGCTTTCTGCCTCTCTTAACGCAGAAAACATGGATTCAGATCTGGTGGAAATTGTTCAAGAAGACATGTGCCTTTCTGCGATGTCGGACGAGTGTGATGTTAACGCGTCTCTGACTGCTGACACCGTGCCGCAGAACCTGACGCGGAACGCGTGGACGCAGGAGCCTGTGTGCGCGCTCGCCCTGGTCATCGCGGCTCTTTATATTCTAGTGTTCATAGTGGGGCTCGTGGGGAACTGCCTCGTCATGTATGTCATTATCAGGTATGGTATTCGTTGTGCGACTGCAAATCACTGGCACTTGTTTTGGCACTCTTCTCTGAATTTCACGTGGCAGATTATATCACACATAGGTGTGTTTTCATTAACGTACTCGTGCCTCTCCATCATGCGTCTTACGGGCCATGTAACACGTAAAAAATGTTCAGATGTTCATGTTTTTGTAAAAAATTTTCATTTAGATAAAATAATTCTTATAATGAAGACGGTTCTGGCGCTATATGTTCCACAAAATGTGTAAAAGAAAGTATCTTAAAATGATAAAATATCCCAGTTGTGGCTTCTGCTACGTCCATTTTTTAAATATCAGATTTATAGCATTTATGTAGAAACGTGGTTACTTCCGATTAGTTGAATATACTTACTGCACTAACTGCGACCCTCATTTGTTCACTTAGGATAAAATCGATCATGGCTTCAAAATCAAATAGTTAATTAATTCTTATCTAGGCAGTCATAAAATACTTGAATTAATTAGCTGTGTTATATTGACATCTTACGCTTGGACTCTCTCTCTCTCTCTCTCAACTCAACTCCGTGTGTGTGTGTGTGTGTGTGTGTGTGTGTGTGTGTGTGTGTGTGTGTGTGTGTGTATGTGTGTGTGTGTGTGTGAGAGAGAGAGAGAGAGAGAAAGAGAGAGAGAGAGTGTGTGTGTGTGTGTGTGTGTGTGTGTGTGTGTGTGTGTGTGTGTGTGTGTGTGTGTGTGTGTGTGTGTGTGTGTGTGTGTGTGTTCATGTGTGTGTGAAAGATTTAAAGCTTTAAAGCATTGCTTCCCATCTGTAACTCACTGAATGCTGATACAGGGCTTTTTTACTGTAATACAAAAGCTCTATTTATGAGGTAACTCTAAGATAAATCTGAACTGAGGTTTGGAGAGGGAGAGAGAGAAAGAAAGAAAGACAAATAAAGAAAGAGATTGAGAAAGAAAGAGAGAGAGAACCTGGGCTTGCCCAAGGCACACATGTTCCTGTGTGGAGATGCTTTAAAGATCAATATGTGTCACCTATCAATACGTGTCAAAATATCATGGAGGCCTCCAGTGATGCGCCTCAGTGAGACAGAGAGCTTCATCTCTCACCTGTCACTACCACAGCGGCTCTAGTGCAGCTCTGCCTCACCGCTCCATACACCAGAGCACCAGGGATCATTTTAGACTTACGTTTTACTGTAGGAGTAAATTTCAGACATTGCATCTGAAATATTGCATTTGCAATAACCCTAGGTCAGTCCAACATAGAGGATTGTGGGTAGGAACTGGATGGTTAAAATAAGGAACAGGGCGTTGGGTCCGATGTCCTTTTACACCTTAGACCTAAACTAGAGTTTACTTTTGCTGTTCAAATAGTATTTGTATTGTATTCATTCAAAAAGTGGTAGCCAGTTTAAGTAGTTTTGTTTTGGTTGGCTTTGTGTGAGGCTGCCTTTGTGAATGGAGAATCATTTGAAAAAGGCCACAAAAACCTGAAGCCTGGCATCATGATCTGTGTCCGTCTGTCCCTGTACACTTAGCACAGGGCCACCTGCTCATTGGGGGGGGGCTTGTAGCTGTAAGGAACAGTTGGTCTGTTGTTTGCAGTATACACTCCTGACTGCATGACAATGGTATTATATATGATATTGCTTATATTACTGGAAGCTGCAAAGTGTAAATAACATATCCAATATATCACTTTTTTACTGTGTGGTGTAAACATCCTGACATATCCTAAATACTCTAGTTACGTGTTCTGTAATTGTTCTGATGAATCAAAAATATCTATCTAGTTGTTTTTGTTTGGGTTGGAGTATCTCATGCAGCCATTCTGCCCACTCATCATTATCTCATTGTTAACTCACTGTTACCTCATCATTATCTCATTGTTAACTCACTGTTACCTCATCATTATCTCATTGTTAACTCACTGTTACCTCATTATTAAATCATTGTTAATTCACTGTTACCTCATTATTAAATCATTGTTAACTCACTGTTACCTCATCATTATCTCATTGTTAACTCACTGTTACCTCATAATTATCTCATTGTTAACTCACTGTTACCTCATTATTAAATCATTGTTAACTCATTGTTTATTTGTCCAGTGCCCATGTGTGGACACTGTCTCTGACCCCCTTTGAATTTTGTGGGCAACCTGCTCATTCCAGCTCCTGTCTAGAGCTACAAAGAAGCTTTATTGTGTCATAAGGAATGTTGTAAAGGAAATTACATCAGTAGTTTTGCTTACTGCTAAATCAAAGGCTTTCAAAAACAGGAAGGCACTTGATAGAATCAAGTATATTTAAGAAAGGGGCTACAATGCCATTGTATTTGTTAGTGTCAGAAATAGCTTAAATAGACAATGCCATCCTTTTAAATGTTCTTTTTATCCATGATTGTTGATGTGGTAACTGCCTTAAATGTGTTATCAATGCAAATCACAAGGCCCTTATTCAGATAAGAATGGGAAAGGCTTCTCTCTCACTCTTCATCTTATTCATCATTAATCAGAATTAGAAAGCTTTCAAATCAGAGAGAAGGATCTAATCCAATGGGTGCATGCACAGCAAGAAGTAATTTTGTCATTCTTCTATTTCAGAGTTTCTATTAAATCTAAATGACCGAAATACAAAGATAGCTCGATGTGTCTACCCAGTGTTTTTTTTTGCCAAGAGTGGTTTCACTTTTTCACTAGATCTTTTGATTAGAAGTTCTTTTTGTAGCTTTTGGTTTTACATCCTGTTTCACTCCCCTCCATAATGCCGTCCATTAGCCGGTGTATCTTTAACAGTATATGTGCACATTGTAACTATAACCTGTCGTGTCATTAATAGTGTCTCTCTGTCTGGACACCTTGTGATGTTCAGCTCGGCCTGTCTGTATCAGTACTTTGTATATGCTTTCTTTTTTTTACTTATATATATCATTTCAAAACCAAAAGCCCTCCCTCTGCCATTGGAGCAGTCTTGGCGCGTCTCTTTGAGATCTTTCTCCGTGTATGCGACGAGAGAGATTGAATACTTGGGGGGAGTCGGAAAGCTCATGAACATCTGTGAACATGAAGTATCTGTCAATCGGATTTCACTTCAGAAGATCTAATCAGGGCTTGGGTGTCTCTTTGTTTCTCTCTCTCTCTGTCTTGCTCCCTCTCTCTCTTTAATCACTGTGATATATATATCTGCACATTTGAGACTTCAAATGAATTGCTGTACATGCTGTCAGTGGTTCCCGTACAAAGGGGAAAAACTAAAGCATCTTGATGTACATAAAAGTGCAAAATGGGTGGTGAATGGGACCTGAGGGCTTGACACATGGACTGTTTGTGGAAGAGGTTTATCGAAGCGCTGCGGATATATTAGTGACATATTCACATCGTTTTTCTTTCTGTGATACTGATGAAGTGCTTTGCCTCTGAAATCTTCCTCTCCTTCCATTCCCCACCTTAGATACACCAAAATGAAGACCGCAACCAACATCTACATCTTCAACCTGGCCCTGGCCGATGCGCTGGTGACCACCACCATGCCCTTCCAGAGCGCCAACTACCTGCTGAACTCCTGGCCGTTCGGCGAAGTCGTCTGCAAAGTCTTCATCTCCATTGACTACTACAACATGTTCACCAGCATTTTTACGCTGACCATGATGAGCGTGGACCGCTACGTCGCCGTGTGCCATCCGGTCAAGGCCCTGGACTTCCGCACGCCGCTAGTCGCCAAGGGCATCAATGTGGGCATATGGGTGCTGTCCTCAGCAGCTGGAGTGCCAGCTCTGGTGCTGGGTGGCACTCAGACCAACAACGGTGAGTTATGCCCGGTGAGCCTGTGGAGGAAGCAGAAAAGAGGCGGGGCTAAGGTTTCTGTAGAGGTAGCAGGAGTGGAGTGGGGCTAAAGCTTCTGAGCACCAGCTAAGGCACCAGCTAAGGCCACGGTTCAAGCGCAGAGTTTAGGTTCCCTTAGTGGGACCAGAATCTGTTAACCGCCGCTGCTCCAATGATAATTACACAGCTCGTGTCTCCATCTGTTGATGCGAAGTGATGCTAGCCAGTTAAGGTCAGTCATGAGGTCATGAGGTCCTCGCACAGACAGCGCATGGCGGTTGGCTCTCTTCTCCCTGCACGCTGCATTTTGCGCCGAGACATTTATGCCATGATGCTGCGTGGGCAGCCCTTTCACAAAGACGAGTCTTCGAACGGGCTAAACATCAGATAGGGAAAGTGTGTTTTAGCACTGACCTTTACAGGCTGCTAGCCATTATACGAAAGAGAAGACTTAGAGAAGGGTTAGCTATGGGTAATGCTGAAAGCAAATTGATTTCTTTAAAGAAGGTACCAGATTTCACCACCACTGCGTCGATCTTGGCTTAAAGGGGCCTTATATGAAACCCTGGCCCCCCCGTGGCAGTGTTCACGTGCACCCCCCCCTCCTTTCTTCTCAACCAATCATCTTCTTCCCTCCTTTGCTGCCATTTCTCTTGGTCCCCCCCCCTGCAGGCACCACGGAGTGCGCGCTGCAGTTCCCCGAGCCGTACGAGTACTGGGACACGCTGATGAAGGTCTGCGTGTTCGCCGTGGCCTTCCTCGCGCCCCTCCTCATCATCAGCGCGTGCTACTCCCTCATGCTGCTGCGTCTCCGCAGCGTGCGTCTGCTCTCTGGCTCGCGGGAGAAGGATCGCAACCTCCGTCGCA
>NC_135224.1:16011210-16138710 GCF_052324685.1 Brachyhypopomus gauderio | reverse complement strand
ATTTCAAATTGTCAACTAGGGGGACCTGGACGTTTTAAAGTTGATTCACTCTCATCAGGAAAATATTCAAATGTAATGCGAAAGTCATGCTATGCTTTTATTATCGCTCTCATTATGGCATGACTGACCCCACATTATGAAGACCCTGGGCTCCACATGAATAATCTTATATTGATATTGACGTCAGATTGCGGTTTAGCACCCTTAGCCATTATGGTGGTGTCCGAACCCAAATCAGTCCAAAGCTATGTGTTTGTCTATCTATCTGTTTAGGTACACAGAGCACACTTTGATGTGATTCATTGCTTCAGGCCACGTAACTAGGCCTTCATTTTCTACTATTCTTCTGACCGTCGTAGCAAAAGAACGCACCAAGAACACGCAACTGCGCGTGACTGGCTGTGACGTCAGCGCGCGGGGCTCTTCCGGGTTGTGCTGGTGTTTGTGTTCTTGTGCAGTTAAAATCTCCCCGCTGCTGTTTCACATTAAAATAGTGCCGCGATGAACCGCATTTTCGGCAGAGGAAAACCTAAAGGGCCACCGCCAAACCTAACGGACTGTATAGGAACTGTAAGTGTTCGTTTTTTTTAAACTTGTCTAGACAAAGAAACAAAGAAAATATGGTTTGTCAGCTAGCTAGCTGGCGGTGTGTTGTTGTTTTCGTGTTTTTAAAAGGTCCGGTTAAATGAGCAGTAACTCTCCGTTAGCCACACGGTTCAAGTTGTGCGGCGGATGTTTGGACGCGTCGCCTTAATGAACTAATGAGCTTCGTATCTAGTTACGTTTGGCGTTTCTACTGTCCCAGTCGGGTTAGCTGACCATGCTAGCTACTTCAGTGTTGTTACAAAACGTCTCGCCCGGTGTGTCAACATGTAATATCAGCTTCCGTAGGGAGGGAGCTGCTAAACGGGCCTTGTTGGTTCTCCAGCTGGGCACACATACCGTGAAACAGCGGCGTTACGGTGACAGATAGTGTGCTGGCTGGCTGGCTGTCATGGCTTGGCCAGCTAGCTACCACTACCTGGGTGCCTGGCCCTTGTCAGGTCATGTAGTTGGCTCTGGGGTGAATTTGGAAAAGGAAATGGATTAACAAAGGTTTATATATGCCCCAGTGTACTGCTATGGCCCTGGTTTACTGACAATACATTTACATTTATGGCATTTGGCAGACGCCCTTATCCAGAGCGACTTACATTTGTATCTCATTTTTTATACAAGTGAGCAGTTGAGAGTTAAGGGCCTTGCTCAGGGGCACCTCAGTCATGGCCTCAGGTCTGGGGATCGAACCCACGACCCTCCGGTCACAAGACCAGTTCCCTAACCACCAGGCCATGACAATACTGTCGTGGGAGGCAGACTGGTTTAAACACTGCCCTAAGCCCAGCCGGGGTCGTGTGAATTATTTAGGTTCGGGGTGTATTGGAGTAACTCTTCAAGATATAAAGGCGTGAACAGGAAGTGTAACCAAACCGGTCACACACGTTTGTTGCAGATCCAGTAGTCTCTGACATCACTTGCATTGTTTTCCACAACCCACTTCACGTGGACACTGGATTTGCCTCCTTATCAATGATAATGATATCAATGACAAGATTTTCCTGTTTAATGAATTGATGACTTTGATTGTATGACTTCTGTGGATCTTGAATGTACCCCTCTCACCTTTCGTGTAACTCTTAAGGTTGATTCGCGGGCGGAGTCCATTGACAAGAAGGTAGCGAGACTTGATGCTGAGCTGATGAAATATAAAGATCAGATGAAGAAAATGAGAGATGGACCCTCAAAGGTAAAGAATTAGTAAAGAACAGGCAGCATGTACTGACCTTGCTAAACAGATTCCTATGTAATATGGGTGTATATACATACAACATGCATACATACTACAATCCTGTTACGTGTAACTGAGATGACTTGCTTTCTCAACACATTCAACATGGAGTCACTCACCATTGTATCTCCCATGAGCTTTCTGTGGGCGGAGCTTATGTCCTCCTGTCTTTCAGAACATGGTGAAGCAGAAGGCCATGCGCGTGCTTAAACAGAAGAGAATGTGAGTACATGTGTGGGAATCACTAAAAGTGAACTCTGCTGCTATTGTGTGTGACTGTTTTTTTTGCCTTAAATCCGAGCTGCACTGTGAGTGCAGAGCTTGACAATCTCCTCTGAGTGGAATGAGGTGATCGACAGCGAAGGCCATTCGTTAGATCAGTGACACTGTTCAAAGATGTTACTGTGTGCATATGTATCTGAGGATATTTAAGCATCAAGTCTCCCAGCTTGTTGTTGTTAAGAGACACCTACCACATTCATTATGGGCTACGATAATATATAAAAATAAGTAGATGAATAGCGATAGAAAGGGTGGTTTTAATTGTTGTTTTTAAAAATAATATTTAAACGTATGTGCCTGTCTGTGCAGGTATGAAGGCCAGAGAGATCAGCTGATGCAACAGTCCTTCAACATGGAGCAGGCGAACTACACCATTCAAACCCTTAAAGACACTAAAACCACTGTAAGAACACACATGTCCCTTAATCGTTTGCTTTGGCTGAGAACAGCTATGAATCAGGAATGCAAATTACATGATTGTCCTTCAGAAAAATAATATATCTACATATTGGCATATCTGCGAGTTCACAAAGTGCTTCATGGGGTTTTTTTTACAGGTGGATGCAATGAAAATTGGAGCCAAAGAAATGAAGAAGGCATACAAGAATGTGAAGATTGATCAGATTGAGGTGACTTTTTTTTTCTTTTTTAACTCTTCAACATAAAATTAATCAGATGTTATCAGAATATTTATACACCTGATTCCGATCATTTGGATGGGTGAGCGAATACTTGTCTGTTATTCTTTCAATGAGTGGTTTGTGTAATATTGGCTGGTGTTTGCTGTACTATAGGATCTGCAGGACCAGTTGGAGGACATGATGGAGGATGCTAACGAGGTACAGGAGGCTCTGAGCCGCAGCTACGGCACGCCAGAGATTGACGAGGATGACCTAGAAGCAGGTGGGAGTAGCAGGTTGCACCTGGGCATACCAAACACCATTATTTCAGCTTCTGTATAATTGGTTTTGTCCACTAAGGTTTCTAGGCACTTACATTTCACAAAAGTAATAGTGTTAATTAACTATGGTGTGTGTATTTTTCAGAACTGGACGCTCTCGGCGATGAGCTCCTTTTCGATAATGACAGCTCTTACCTGGATGAGGCTTCCTCGGCTCCAGCGATACCTGAAGGAGTACCAGGAGAGAAGAGCACCAACCGGGTAAAGACAAACACCATCATCATCGCTTTTGTGGACAGTTGATGGTCTTTAGGATTGACTATTTTTGTTGTTTCTGTTGAGCCTCTACAGTTCTGGAAGTGTTAATTACATGAACTGACTGGGGGTACGTGATGTTCTGTTTCTGACACAGGATGGAGTTCTGGTGGACGAATTTGGCCTTCCTCAGATTCCAGCTACATAAGGGGGAAAAAAGAATGTGGCAGCTCACCACAAAACCTGATTCTCTCTCTCTCACACACAAATGTATAATAGCATCTGACATCCAAAAGACTGAGACATCTGGACTTTTAACAGGTTCACATATACTCAATGGTCAAGATAAAGAAAATCTTGCTTGTAAACACAGCCTCTTGGTCTTGATGTATTCTTTTCTTTCTTTTAAGGAATGTATTTAACGTCATGAGTAGTTGCTAATCATCTGAATATCTGACTTCACTTTGATTGCCAGATAAACAGTTTATTTGTATTTTGTTTTCTAAAGGAAACCCCTGTTTCACTTTGTACTGCAATGCTGTTGCCAACTACCAACAAATAAATTATTCTATATTTGACATTTTATTGCTAACAAAGGTTTCAATGCATAATGAGCATAGTTGTACTTACAGAACCATTCTTGAATTTTATCATTATGAATGATTTGGTTACAAACTAAGGATAAAGATCAAATTAATAGTGCTTCAGGTAAACATAGAAGCCATGAAAGGAAGTTTATTCCACATACACTATATTGCCAAAAGTATTCACTCACCTTCCTTGACTCAGATATGATCTTAAGTGACATCCCATTCCTAATCGATAGGGTTCAATATGACATTGGTCCACCCTTTGCAGTTAGGACAGCTTCAAGTCTTCTAGGAAGGCTGTCTACAAGGTTTAGGAGTGTGTTTATGGGTATTTTTGACCATTCTTCCAGAAGCGCATTTGCAAGGTCACATACTGATGCTGGATGAGAAGGTCTAGCTCTCAGTCTCCTCTTATTCATTCCAAAGGTGTTTTAAGTTCATCCACACCAGACTCTCCCATCCATGTCTTTATGGACCTTACTTTGTGCACAGTCATGTTTGAAGAGGAAGTGACCAGCTCCAAACTGTTGGAATGCATGGAATTGTCCAAAATTTCTTGGTATGCGGAAGAATTCTGGGTTCCTTTGACTGGAACTATCTTGACCATTGACCAACTAAGTTCCTGAAAAATAGCCCTGTACCATAATCCCCCTCCACCAAACTTTACACTTGGTACAATGAAGTCAGACAAGTACTGTTCTCCTGGCAACCGCCAAATCCAAACTCATCCATCAGATTGCCAGATGGAGACTCTAGTCCAGTGGCGGCTTGCTTTACATCACTGCATCAGACGCTTTGAATTGCACTTGGTGATGTATGGCTTGGTCGCAGCTGCTCGACCATGGCAACCCTTTCCATGAAGCTCTCTGTGCACTGTTCTTGAGCTAATCTGAAGGCTACATGAAGTTTGGATGTCTCTAGTGATTTGACTCTGCAGAAAGTTGGCAACCACTTCGCACTATGAGATTCAGCATCCACTGACCCATCTCCGTCAGTTTGTGTGGTCTACCACTTCGTGGCCAAGTTGCTGTCATTCCCAAACACTTATAATACACTCTAACAGTTTACTGTGGAATATTTAGGAGCGAGGAAATTTCACAACTGGATTTGTTGCACAGGTGGCATCCTATCACGCTGGACTTCCCCGAGCCCTTGAAAGTGACCCCTTCTTTCACAAATGTTTGTAAAAACCGTCTGCATGCCTACGTTCTTAATTTTATAAACCTGTGGCCATGGAAGTGATTGGAACACCCGATTCTGATTATTTGGATGGGTGAGCTTTTGGCAATATAATGTACATGCATGTACATTGCTGGAAATTCAAGCTAACATTATTTGACCAATAACAAAGTGTTTCCAAAGAGCACTGTCCTTTATTATGATAAATAATTTACAAATCACTTTAAGCATGTGACTACACTGAAAGGTTTAAAAATACATTAGAAACTTAAAGCTGCACCTCCTTGTGGAAAAACGTGAATACCACCACCATGTTCCCTCATGTCCATTATGAAGTGCTTTTTTGTTTGTCCACTGGAGGTTTAGAGTTGAGGCTGTGTTTGTGTGACAGTCTGTCACTCCAACAGTCCGTTTGTGTCTATGAGTGAGGGGTTGGACTGGAACCAGCGATGTCTGTCACCAGCTGAGTCTAAAGCTTTGTGGGAAAATCTTCTTGTGGAGGTATTTCACAACCTCTTCCTTGCTCTTCATTGTTTCAAACTCGTAGTATGGAATCTAGATAGAGGCAAACACTATTGAGAACCGTATCGTGGATGCATGTGTTCAAACCTAAACTAATTAGTTTTACATTTTTAATCATTCTACGTTTAGGTGCACAACTGGACTTGGTACAAAACTAGGACACTCACCTGAACAACTTCATAACCTAGAATCCTAAGGTGACGCTGCTTGATGGCTTCCTTTCCCAGAAGTTGCTGGGAATTCGCAGCAAAGCGATTTGGCCCATCAATACACACTGCAACCCTGAGTGCATTAGACACATAAAACTGGTATAACACAAGCAGAGTCTTGTCCCCTACTATGTTCATGCAAACAAACACATTGAAACACACATTACCATTTAAACACTTCTTCGACATGACTGGCAGGTAAGATGTAGCCATCTTCATCTAGTTTTATCTGTACATCTGGAAAAAAGTTCAAAAATGTGATTTGGGTGTGTTGCCAGTACAGTGCAGAAGTAATCATTAAAAATCATTTGTATTTTGGCCCTGTACTCCATCGCAATGGATCTGAAATTAACAACTGTTACAGTGCTGCCTGTCAGTTCAATACATAAAAACAAGCTTAGGGGAAATCAGGGTAGCTCTGATTTGTTTGTGATCACTGTTCCATTGAGTATATAGGGATTTTTTTATGGATCTGAGCAGGGTAGACGCTCCTGCAGTGGCATTGCTAACAAAGCAACACAAGTCAGTTCCACTGCCACTGGCACACACCCACGCTGCCATGCTTCTCACACCGTAGAGGCAGTGGTATGCAGGTAGTAAGCAGACCAGGGTTTTCTAAACTTTCCTTCTTTCATCGCAAGCCAATCTTCAACTCGTCAGCTGTTGAACTGCTTCCTACACTTTCTGTTCTTTCAGGCTGAGCTAGGTCTGGACAATATGGGCAAAATTTAGGCTATATCACGATATATTTATTAGTTTCAGTCAATATGATATAATTCCAAAATATAAGCCATAGAAACCTGCCAAGAATGCCCACAACAGATGTCTACCTATAAATGTCTGAAAAATGAATGTCAAGTATATGAAACATCCTCCTATAAAACTATATTTACTTTAGAAAAAAAATAGTACAAATAAATCAGTTAACCTTTTGTATTCAGCCTTCATATATGAACAGGAAGCACAACATCACCATCAAATAAACAAACTCGTCGGCTTTGTCAATATACATCTTCAATAGCCGAACCACTTCCACACCACAGAATTAGTCTTTCCCCTTTTCCACCATTTCGTCTGCTTTATTATTGCTCATCGAAGCTCGTTCAGTCACATTTGTATTGCGGTCAGCGGTGCTCATTTTGCAGCTAGTACGTGCCACGTTGGAGCCAAACCAAAACTCACATAGGCTGCTGATGCTGAGCACTGGCTGTGTGCACGTGGTGGACGTCATCAATCACTGAATGTAATGAACTAGGCAGCACCCTGTTTTCAACATTGTAATGCTGTAAATAGCATTTATCGAAATAGTGAAAATGTGTTTTAAAATCTTATCACCGTTATTGAAACATTTTGTACCGCAATATATATTGAATTATTGTCCAGCCCTAGGCTGACCAATGGTTTGCAACGAGAAGCTAGTCATGCTCACATCGCTCATCTCTTCATTGTATTCTTTAATGTGCCTGTGTGTTCTTGATCTGGGGCGTTCTTCACGACTGAAAGCATTCTTTGGTCACATACTACTGTAGTAATCCAGGGTATAATGCTTTAAAGGCCATGCACAGTATTTTTCCTCCTTATTATAATGTGATTACCTTCATAATTCTGCTTCAGTTCAACAATTATTGGCACAGAATAACCTACTTTTTGTGTACTGTCTCCCATTATTCAGGAATTACACTTTGTTATCTTTGATGTCATAAACAAAATCACAAGCTGATATTGCATATTCATGAACTGTGAAAATCAACTGACCCTCCCACACTTGACTTGCTCCCCATTCAATCCCAGTACCAGAGATGCCACGTGCCTGCTGTAGTCAAACATTAATTAATGCTAGCTAATAATTGCAAATGTTTGTTATATCAGCACAACGCAATGCAGTGGCTTGGTGGTTAGCACGTTTGCCTCTCAGCACTGGGGTCTTGGGTTCAAGTCCCTATCTGAGTGGAGTTTCCATGTTCTCCCTGTGTTTGCGTGGGTTTCCTCCGGGATCTCCGGTTTCCTCCCACAGTCCAAAAACATGGAGGTTAGGTAAATTGGCAGTCCCAGACAAATTCTCCCTGAGTCTGTGTCTGTCCCTGAGTGTGTGTCTGTGTCTCTCTCTGTTCATTAAAAAAAAAAAAAAAACAAGTTGTTGTCTGAGTGTGTGCATGAATGTGTGTGTGCTTGTGTGCCCAGTGGTGGATGGTGCTCTGCTACTAGGGTCTGTCCTCTCTCCCCTTCCTGCACCCCATTCAGTCCCCCAGGGGGCTGTGGCTTCCGGTAGAGAGTACGCTGTGCGCAATTGGCTGCTGCTTCTTGCCGGTGTGTGTGTGATTGATTGTCTGTGACTTGTACCTGTGTTAAATTGTAAAGCGCCTTGGGAATCTGGAAAAGGCGCTATATAAATCGAACATTCATTCATTCAACATATGAACCAACAGCATCAACTGCAATGCGGCTACACATTACATTAAGTGGATGCATTCGGGTCTCATGTTCCAGACACGTGTTGTGCTACCTAGTGTGTAGCAGTATGGCGTCAGGACTCTGGAGGCGAAGTACGAGCGTGCCCCCAGCAGATCCACCAAGCTGGACTTCACAGCGTTTAACAGCTGAAGATCCACCTGGGTCTCCACCGATTGCCCTGCGGACAGGAACGACTTCACACGCAGTTTGGGTAAAAGCCGTGGACCCTGCAGACACACCCACCCCAAAGACGACGAACCATGAATTCACAGACGAACCAGGAATTCACCAACTCCACCCAGTTGTCTGAATGCACAGGGTGCTGTAACACATACATCGTAGGAAGGGCATTCCAGCTTCATCGTCATGTAGAGCTGAGTGAGCTGCGCCAGGACTGTCTGATCCATCCGCCTGCCCTCGTCTGAGAAGACAAAGAGAATCGAAACGAACTGCACAGCTGTACAGACAGTGACAGCACCAAGACTTCTCACTATGATGAGAGCTCCATTTTTGATCTCTCACTCAGGCTGCACAACATACTGGCTGTTACGTGATAATGCAATATTTTGTCTTTGATATCTCTGAGAGGTGTGATGTCAGCGAGTCCTCCAGCAGGCATGTATTATTTTTTTTATACTGCCATCCCGGCCAGCCCGATCTTCAGATGCCCCAGATGAAAGTGTCTTTAACCACACATTTTAAACACAACACCCCCCACCAGGCTCTTACCCTGGAGTTGCTGGAGGAAGTAGGGGCTGAACACCCTGGAGACGTAGTTCAGCGGGTAGCGCCGCAGAAGTGTGCAGGCGTGCAGAAGCTCCAGCAGAGCTCTGGGCTGGAAGTGCGAAAAGCGGCTGTTGAGAACCAACTCGACCTTCCGGAAAAATCTACCGGCTTCCTGAGGCACGTATCCCAGAGCGGCGAGCGCCGTCATCTGCCGAGTCACCTGCCCCGTGGTGTACTCGTCTGCCCGGTACACGAATCCCTCGGCCACCGCGTCGAAAAGAGCCGGCGATAAAATGCGCCGCTGAGCAAAATACTGCATCGCCCCGGTCACCGTTTCTGGGTGGGCGGTGAACGCGACCTTGGGCACGTGGTGCTCGAGCGCCTCGGTGAGGAAGCGGTCACCGTGTCCGTAGCGCGTGAGCGCCGACAGCACGGTGGCAAGTTGCGCGTCCGTGAAGTTCGGGATGTGGCGCACGGCCTGTTTGCACATGGCGATCGCCAGCGGCAGCGCCTGCATTTGGCCCAGTGCGACTAGTGCTCCAAGCGTCTCGCTCACCGCCGCGGGGTCCATTCTCGACGCCAGGCCGAGCGCATGGCTGTTCATTTGGTTGAGCAGATCCTGGTAGCGGCCGTCCTGGCCCGCACCCTCTGCTAGCATGTTGTATACCGTGCTTAACTCCTCAGTGCTCCAGTTACCTGGATCTTTATCCTGGAGCTGTCTCATAACCTGCGCTAGAACGTCGCAGTCAGGTCCTCGTAGCGCGAACAGCGCAAGCGCTAGACTGCACAGCGCACGGACACCCAGGTGGCCGCTATCCAAATGCACCTGGATCTCCGTTACCAGCCGCGCCACCGGGCGGCTCCAGGGGTCCATTTGGAGGCGCGCACAGCCCAGCAGAGCCTTCACCACCACCTCGTCTTCCAGCTCCGCCGAGTCCTGCTCCAGCCTGCCGCACATCTCGTCCAAGGCCGAGTCGGACAGCGGTGGCTCCGGGTCGCGCGGCCCGCCGGCTCCGTCCCGCTCCAGGTCGGCCAGCCGGTGCAGGACGGAGGCGGCCGCCGCGCCCGAGAGCGGCGGGGACGAGCGCAAGAGGCACATGACCTGTTGAGAGGAGCTGCAGGAGGACAGGCGCTTGTTAAAACCGCGCTCCTCATCGGAGATGAAGCGGTGCAGCAGGGATGCACGCGCTCCGCCCACAGAGGAGTCGCGAGGAGGTCGGACGGAACCGGCAACGAGGAAGAGAGGGTCTCGGGCCCTAACGCACAGTCCTCTCTGAAGGGACCTCCAGCATCTGGCGGCCCAAATCTGCGGAGCACCCGCACGTTCTCCATCGCGCATGCGCAGACCGGCGCGTGAGGGAAGTATAAGGGAAGCGGACACTTTCAGCACATGCCGGCTCCGTAGTACTGTTTGAGCCATGAAACGGGGGTTACAGCATCCTTCACCTTGTGGAACAACAACAAAGAAAACAACAAATAAATAAATAACAAAAAAATCTAACAACGCATATAGCTAACAGTCTTCGACCTCGCAGTGCAAGCTAATGTTCTCAATATACTACGGGAGCACTTCGCAATAAAAATAGACAGTCAATCAACTAAACTCAAATTGCACAATACATAACTACACACTAACAGAGATACTTTTAAACAATAAGGAGGTAATTTCTAATCTTACGTTAGCTAAATAAAAGAATGCCCTTGTGACAGCGGAAGTTGTAACTACTTATCTAGCACGCTACATGCACGTAAAATATTGAAATAATGGCGCAAAAAGCAATTTTAGTACACAACCATACAACACAGAAATATATTATATTATAACTAGCTAAACCAGCTAAATATTCGAATATCAAAGGTACTGTACCGGCCTGACGTACAGCCACTTTTAGCTGATCCACTAGTGACTCGGCGTGTTAAACCCATGTCCTGTAACCACGGCGCATGCGTGTAAGGCACTGCATTTTGATTGGATCTTGGGTGTCGCTTTCCATGACGCAATATTGAATTAGTACTGTACTGTATACTGTGATGTTTTGTGGTTTAGGTGACCTTTGTATGTCTAGTCAAATCGTTCAAATTGTCAAATAGTTTAGTTAAACAATTATTTAA
Organism: Brachyhypopomus gauderio; assembly: GCF_052324685.1. Lineage (NCBI taxonomy): Eukaryota > Metazoa > Chordata > Actinopteri > Gymnotiformes > Hypopomidae > Brachyhypopomus > Brachyhypopomus gauderio. The sequence continues at coordinate 16,127,655 of NC_135224.1, read as the reverse complement.
TTAATGAATATTAGTTGTAAAGATGTTGAATGAAACCATTAAACAAATTAGCCTAGTTGTTCAAAAATACCAACCACTTACTACCATATAAAATGTTTTAAAATACAATAGTCCTTGCAATTGTGAAATACAATAGTACAATACAATACCGAGCTCCTTTACTACAAAATTTATTTTTCTGATGTTCAGCAACATTAGAGGAAAGTTGGGCTTTATAGTTTTTAACAAAATGCGAATGTTATGTACCACCTTTTGCATTTCTGTACGTTTGGGTTCATATTACAGACACGTATGGCACTTCTGGTTTGAAAACTATCCACAAATTACCACTTCAGGTTCTTCACCCAACACTTGAGAAGCAACACATTTTTATGGGGGCAAGTTAGCACATGCTGACAAGAATGCACCATTGGGAATTTTTTTTTACCTAGTTATAATGTTACTGAATATGGACATGTCTGCCATTAACACTGAGCCAATACATTTATTATTATAGCAATGAGCATACTTTTAAAAGAAAGCTGGTGACAATTAGTGGTATTGGCTCACAAGAGTCCTGCAACCCACAGCACTGTGCAAGACAGCACAATGCTGTCAACCCCTTTTGATCATGGATTAGATTTTCATTTCAGAGACAGACACCACAGCAGGTGGAACAAGAACATGAGTAGTTTATTCAAAAAATTCATATTATAAAATGTATAAATTCCACTTGATCAGGCCATTTCATCAAAAGGTCCCTGTAGCATCTCGGCACCATTTCACATTTTAACAGTTTTTAAGCACAGAGAAACAGGACCTTTTGGAAGTCTGTGACTGGTAGAGGCGCACACATGCTGACTCAAAATAAAGGTACACTATTGGGGAAAGAAACCTAGAAAGACCCAATTTAAACAATCTGATAGTAATACCTCTTGATTAATCAAACAAAACCTTTACCACCTCACAGACAAAGCCTGGCTAATAACATGCGTTTCCAAGTGATTGGGTGCGAATTGAACAGTGATATACTAATTGCACCAGATAACACATACCAGTGAAAACTGTGCAGGGTTATATTTAACTTATTCAGTATAAAAAAAAAAAAAGTGTGGCATCTGACTAAAATATTATTTATCCCCACGTGAATGATCTGGTTTGAATCTAGATACTTCTCCCCTGAGTGTACCTTTAACTGAACATACACAAAAACACAGAGCAGATTTGTAGGCGACTTTCTGAAGGGTTCCAGAAGCATTTCATGGGCCTGCTCTAAGTGAGGAGGCGGGGTTAAAAGGTAGGGCTGATGACAGAGGCTTCCTATGTTTAATCATCTTTGTCTTTGGCTCCGTGTTTGAGGATGCGCGTGAACTCCACATAATTGAAGTTGTTCTTCTTGTCAATGGGAGCCTCCCTGAAGAGCTCATCAACTTCCTCGTCTGTGAACCGGTCCCCCATGGTGGTCAGGAGCTCACGCAGATAGTCTTCCTGGATGAAGCCTGAGCAGAGAGCAAAACGTATTTATTTGTTCACAATGTGACTTGACAAATGCTTTAAGAGTTCTTGCTAGGATATAAACAATAGACTCAGAGGTTTTGAATATCCGAGTCTAGCCATAAATGCAACCAATTAGACTTTGTAGTCAATATGAGTGATCTACAAGTTGTGAAGACTTTTCCAAAGCCACTTCATTAAAATTTTGCAAATATTTTTAAAAGCATCATTACTTTTCACATTCTGTATCGCCCAGCTTTAGAAGTCACATCATCTTAGATTTACTAAGTATGTATTGAGGTTAAGATGATGTACAACACGTATCTGAAACGTTGGTTGTAAAGAATCTGAAGGCAAGACTCACCAGTCCCTTCCTCATCAAAGCAGGCAAAGGCATTGCGGATAACATCCTCTGGGTCGGTGCCATTCAGCTTCTCTCCAAACATGGTAAGGAACATTGTGAAGTTAATGGGTCCTGGAGCTTCGTTCATCATCGTCTCCAAATAGTCATCTGTCGGGTTCTTGCCTGAGGAGGAGATCAAGTGATTATCCTTTATTGGACTGCTAGTGACATGTATTAATGCAGCCCTGGGAATTAACTTGCATAGATTCTTAAGAGTTTATTAATATCTGTTCAAGTCAACCTGAGGGCAGGACTGTTCACCAGAACATCCCTATTACTCAAGTGACTTACCTCAGTAGTATGGGGCCAATCTTTAGCTACTGGCTCTCAACAATTTCCAGAAACAAACTCTATAGCATTCTGATTTAAACTCAACCAGTAAAGATATTTTCAGATGATTACTCATTGTCTAGGACAGATTAAAATAAAGCCAAATGCTGTCAAATGTGCCACTGAGTTTTTTTATGTTACTCTCTAGAAAGGCAACTCTAAAACAGAAGTTCATCAACGTTTTTATTTAGATGAACTTTACATAGTATCGTATTGCATCTCTCAATATAGGTTATAGCAATAAGTCTTGTTACTAATTGTGAGTGAAGTATTTTAGGACTCCAAGCTATTTGTAAATCGTTTAAGAGCCTCACCTAAAGGCCAGAAATGTACCCAAAAAAAAAAAAAAAAAAAAAAAACCCACATCCCTACATGCACTCAAAAACAAGAGCGGTTATACAGCATATATTTTCTTTCTACAAAGTAAACCCAGAATGGTGACTTCTGCAAGGTCACACACTGAAGAAAGGAGGCTGGCAATAAATTGACCACCATAATTCAAACACTGCTATACAGAAACTACAGGAGATCAGCTATACAAGATCTACAATAGACGTGTAGCAAACAGGCAGGCTGGATTTACACAGAGTCCCCAGCGTTCCTTTACCTTCCACCTTGACCTTATGGCCAAGTGCAAGTTGTGCTATATGCGGTTTTGTTACATTAACATCACGTCAACATACAAAATGCCAGTGTAAGAATGGGCTGTGACATCAGCCCCACCAGTGTGACACTGCACTTCCTGTAGCAGGCCAGGCTTACCCAGAGATGCCAGCATGTCATGCAGATCTTCCTTGTCCACAAAGCCATCACGGTTCTGATCAATCATGTTAAAGGCCTCCTTGAACTCCTGGATCTGGGACTGGTCAAACATGGCAAAGACATTGGAAGTAGCGCGCTGAGGGCGCTTCTTGGTGGTCTTTCCCTTTGCCCGTTTGCTTGACATGATGCCTCTGTTGTGATTTAACTAGGGGGGAAAAAAAAAACACACAGAATATTAGTGGCTCAAAGTGAGATGCAATAAGAGTCGATACCACCGAATACTCATATTATAGTTTAGTCATGCCACAATTCAAATCACACCATGACTCATTAGGCAAAGAATGCATAACATTTTAATCTGTGGAGCACTACATGATTTTACCTGTTCTACGTGACATACCAGGTCTGGGTAGAAGTATAATACTGCCAATAACTAATATTTTAGTTTACTAAAATAACTAACATTTTAATAACAGTTTCATTGCAGTCTCCAACATGTTCATGTACATATCTACATACCTATGTCCAGTTAATCTATTTTTGCCTATTTATAATAGTAATACTCACCATATCCATAGTGAATCTATTTCTTTGCATATTTATAATAGTAATTTATTCTAACAATCTCTTGCACTATGTATACTTATTGCACACTTGCCCTGTCTTTTTTGCACTATTGCTAATATTTGCACTTCTGGTAGATGCTAACTGCATTTCATTGCCATGTACCTGTACTAAGCAATGACAAAGTTGAATCTATCCATCTCTCTCTCTATCTATATAGTAGACTATGTATAACAATGGTACTGGCCAATGGGCTGATCAAGTGACTATAAAAAGAAACATGCCAAATGGTTCACTGCTGTTCAAAATATCTCTTTTCCAGAGAGAGTACAGTACTCAAAAGAAGACAACTTCATTTTAAGACCATCAAAGAACTTAAGCATATGAACCAGTGAGAACAGGAAAGCAGATCAGTATTCTTTTTCATATGTAAACTCAATTCACCCGTAGCTCCTATGAACCTCAAAGAAAGATCCTAGAGGCTGGAGGGCATTCAAGATATAAAAACCAAGAAATTTAATTGGACTGTCTGTAAGATTTATGCATACAGGGAAAAATAAACCCTTGTTAGCTGATCATGCTGTTCTCAATTTCTCTAATTACATGTACTGTTAGTATAAACCAGACAAAAGTCTCTCAATAGAAAAGGCAATCGCAACATATGTATTACAGTATTTATCTTCGCGAAATCTAAAATAAATTGCGAAGGAGGCTAGTTATAACTAAATCTGCACTGAAACTGCCCTATATTCTCACCCACGGGACTGTTAAACTATATATAGATCTATGAGCTCAAATTAACCCAGTTAAAACTTTGGCCTACAATATCTCTTACATCATTTCATTTAAGTGTATATACTTGCAACCTTCTCCGACTAATTATTTAGTAACACAAAAACGCACTAAAAGACTCGAACATGAGTAAATTAATACTGCAAGCAGACTGCGTCCGTTCTGCGCAGGTTACTCCAACCAGCTACACACTGACGCCAGCATGTTTCATGGATGGTTATTTTAACTAGCTGGTTAGGTTAGTTAGTCGTTAAGATAATTCTTTGGTTGATTCAACACAATGTTTGTCAAAACCGTGTCGCTGCTCTGGTAAGCAGCCCAACTTCAGACGCACGGGTGAAATATGACTGCAGAGGAAGTGTCTGCACGTAGACGTAGCGATGGTGAACTAAAATGCCGATACGATAGGTTGCTAGCACCTAGTTTATTTATTTAACTATAAACTACTCCAATGGTAACTAGTTAACAACCACAGACGGACAGTTAACTAAACACAGCGGCGTTTAGGTAGATCAGTCACGCCGATGTAGGTTCGCCTGCTGGCTAACTAGCTAGCAAGCTAACCCCAACGTTACATCCGGCATTAGCGAAAAGATGGCATTGCTACTCGAAAAAACAAACAAAATCACGTTAAAAGCGTTTTTCTTCGATGCACCTTCAAGAGACGGCGTGTAAACACGAAAGTAATGTGAAGACGTACAAAATGTAAGACAAATCCTTACCTTAAACCCGACGTTTCGAACAGTTCAACCTCAACCACCGCCCAAACTTCCTGATAACCGCAGTGGACGGTTGCGCACAGGACATCCAGATCAGACCAAGTAGGCACGTAGGGGTGCACAGGACAGAGTGTAGGGACATATTCATAATAATAAGAAACAATTCGCATACAATAACTATAACGAGACAGCGTTACACAACTCGCTTTGTTTATTAATCACTGTAAGTTTTTAACCCCGGTATTTTGTGTCAAAAATGTAGCTCATAATACACAACGACCTATTGTTACGACTTAGATCATCCAGACCTGCCAGTCTCGTCTACGTCGTCGTTCTGAGACATGTCCTTATAGGGAATATTTCTGTTTGGCCAAAGTTTCCCCAGATTTCCCTGGAGGCTGTCCATATACTTCTTTAACACATTTCTAGAAATATTTAATTTTGTAAAGAAACCGCTGGTTGTAATTGGTCTGCAAATAACTGATCTGTAATTGTGTACGGCAAGAAGTAAAATTCGTAAAACTTGAAGGAAATTTGTGTTTTTAGAAAGTGAGGCAGAAACACATAATGTGAGAATTGTTTTAAGAATGTTTTAATGCCAGTGATCTGAGATTTATGTTAGAAGAATGTTAAAAAAAGAAAAAATGTATTCAAACTAGACAATAGCCCTATCCGGACGGGATTAGTTTCTCAGGGGGTCCTGGGGTAATTTTCTCTTTTACGGGGGGTCCTCTGTGATTTTAATCCCGTCCGGAACGAGCATGTCCGTGTTTTTCTCAGACGTCCTCAGAGAAAATTACAGGCGGAATTACCTACTGTTTTTCGCTGTACTCCGTGGTCGTCTGGTAATTTTAGTCCCGTCCGGATCCACATGTCTGAGTTTATACATGCAGACATCACCTCGCGTTTAATAAAACAGCTATATGTCCACTGCCACGCACCGTAGTTACACGTTGGGGGCGCGTTTTCACGGAGATCCACGTAAAGACAGCGGCGAGCGAAAATGGATTTACTGGATTTTTTAATGGATTTATTTTATTTTATTTAACGGATTTATTTAGCTATTTACATTCATTAGCGATTTTTTATAATGTGTTTTCTGTATTGGTTTAAAAAAATAGCTTAACTTAAACGGAGATCTTAAATGCTGAACTGAACAGTAGTAAAGTTAAAAGTTAAAAAGGAATCATCAGAGTTGGCAGTGTGACATTATTAAACATGCTATCACGTGACAAGGCGATGTCATGTGACCGAGAAAGCCAAAAACTCACGGGTCCTCCTGTTTTTTCAATTGCTGTCCGGATGCAAGAGTTTTATCACTGAGTACAAGGGTGAAATATTTTTCACAGACGTCCCCCTGAAAAACTAATCCCGTCCGGATAGGGCTTATGTCTACTCGTATGTTAGGACTATTGGGCATACAATATCCTACTCTACATATTTTTATTGTATTTATTTTATTGTGATTTATTGTTTTATAGTTATTTAATTTTTGTTTATGCAGGTAAGCAAAAAGTAAGAAAAAGTGGCTTTCTTATAATTTCCCAACAAACCGTCTATTCATTCAGGTTACTACTTTTTTGAACCACTTGATTTACAACATTTCCAAAGCTAACAAGGCAGTAGGGCAGAATAACAGTTGTGTATACCCCACAGAGATAAATCAGTGGCATAATAGCATTCTAACATGGCAGGCTAAACTAAACTACTATGGTGACTGTTGTTAACTCAAATCCCCCAACCAACCACATGAAGTCCCAGTTAGATCTCTGAAAGGTTTGAAGGACTGAGGAATGTTTTGTAGTAAAGTGGGCTAAACTGTACTATATACTTTTAATTTACGATTTAAAAGCTAAATTGAAGCAAAGAACAACGAGGTTTGGTTTTAAAACAAGTGTGTGTTTACTTTTTCTTGACTACACTCAAGTAGTGTGTCAACCCAAATGGAGAATAATAAAGAAAACACTAGTTACAAGCAGGATGAGTTAAAGGTTTAAGGAAGAATTTCCAAAATTACAGGGTTTTTTATTGTTATTTATTGCAATAAATAATAAGCCAGATAACTGTTATGTGGGCTAACTATAGTTATATAGTTTGGAAGAAATATAATGTTATATAACTGATTTGCACATCACCACTGAGCATTGCAATTATTTGCACATTACCACTGTATCACTTTTCTCTGTAACTTTTGCACTATATAGGCCTACATATTTTTTTTAATTCTGTTAAATTGTAGAGTATGTTAATTTTATTTTAGTAAGTTTATCTTTATTTAGAATAATTTTATTCTATTTTTATTCTATTTTATCTAGTTTTATTTTGTATTCTGTGTCATAGAATTATCTGTCTGTATGCTAGCACCAGTACCGCAGCAATTTCCTAATACTGTGAACCTGTTCACACATGGCAATAAAAACCTTCTGATTCTGATTCTGATAGCAAGATAACATAGCGTATTGCTGTTGCTGAAGTTAAAGTACTGGTCTAGTTAATTATTAGGTTTCTGGTTCAAGACCCTCCCATTTTCCAAGTTACCATGGGTGGTTTGAATTGCGCTTGGTCACAACTGCACATTGCTTTAGATACAGGTGTCTGTTAGATGCCATAAAGGTTCATACTGAGACAACTGAGTGACTTTAGATTAAAATTAATAGAGTCATAATAAGCACAGTCAGGGACTGGGAACAGCACTAGTACCTGACAGTTAGAGCTGTGCAAAGGGATTATGAGACCAAACTAAATGTTGCCTGCATTGACTATTACAAGAAAGCACATGTGTTTACAGATGCTCTTTGCATTACAGTTGGGTTATGTTCTGTAAAAACCTTTCATAAGATGATTGCATCTTAACCTTATCTGTATTGTATCATAACTGTATTGTTTCTTATTGTATTGTATATTGTCTCGAACTAAGGGACCTAGCCCAAACCCTGAAAATACCTCCAGGTTATTGTCTTTCTTCCAAATTTTACTGTTGACACTGTACATCAGGAGCATTTTCCTGGCATCTGACAAACATAGATGCCTCCATCAGAAGGCCAGTTAGTGATGCATGATCCATCACTTCAGAGAACATGTTTCTACTGTTCCAGTTCAGTGGTGGCATACGTTAAACCACTCCAGCTGATGCTTGGCATTGAGCAGAGTCCTTTTAGACTAGTGCAGCTGCTCAGCCTTGGAAACCTACATCAGGAAGCTCCTGATACAGTTCTTGCACTGATGTTGCTTCCAGAAGTGGTTTGGAACTCTGTAGTGAGTGAAGAAACAGAGTAGAGGTGATTTTAACGCGCCGTGTCCTTCAGCGCTCGGTTTTGTGAGTTTGCATGATCTACCGCTTTACGGCTGAGCTGTGGTTGTTCTTACAAACTTCCCTTTCACTATATTAGCACTTTCATTTGATTACGAGACCGAGCTAGGTCCAAAATACTGTCATGTGTAAAGTCACCTATCTGGTTAGTATGACTCATTCTACTGCCTATGGGGACATGTTTGCCAAGGTCTGAGTATGGACACTCCATGCTTATGTAATAGATTTTCTACATATTTTAGCTATAGGTGTGGCTGAATCACCTGAATTCAATAAATATAAGGGATGTTTGTACATTTTTATGAAAGCAATTCTTAATTTCTATTCTGTGCTTTTATTTATACCTAGTAATTAAGATACTTGTGTCAGAGGTGTCCAGCACTGACTCCTCCCTTGGGTTTGTCTGTGTGCGTGAGTGTTCATGTGTGTCATTTGTTTCTTGTCTCATTTGTATTATGTGTTGCACCTCTGTCTTGTTAATGTGAGTGCATTTAGTGTGTGTCGATGCTGTGTTTGTTGCTCAACTTTGTTTGGTTAGAGTCACTCTGTGTCGTATGTATTTGTGTTTGCTTAGCACTGCCGCTTAAATAGTAGATTGTAATAATAATCTGCGCTGTTTACACTGCTCTAACCTCAGCACCCTACCTGACCCTCACAATGTTACAAGAGTGACATTAGTTTGTAATATAACCTTGAGGTGCAGCAAACAAAAACTGCAAATGAGGTGCACTGACATACAGTAAATATCAGATAATTCATAATAGGTTAAATGCTTGTAGCATCAATATTGATTGTGTTCATAATCACACTAGTACGTGTAACAAATTATGACAATGTCCTAATCACATTTAAACCATCATTTGATTTTTTTTCTCTAAAGTAAGATTTTTTTGCTCTATTAATAACTACATAAATAGAAATGTACATGCCTCATTTAAATAAATCAGTAAATTAATTTGAGGAAAAGCATTTTGAGTATGTTATTTATCTCAATGTTTGTTGCTTGTTTCCCCAAATTACAAATTCCTCTGTTATGCAAACGCTGGGTGTTGTGAGCAGCTCTGTGTTCCTTAAGGACAAACTGTGCAGTTCTGTCTGTATGACTTGCAGTAGGTCCTTGATTGGGAAGAAGGCTCAATGTTCAATTGTATACAGTGGGAGGACTAGAAGGAAACACAAGTACACCACAACCTCCGACCACGCATGCACATCCATGCCAGGCTCAGGATTTCATCTAAACAGACACATCACTAGGGCAGATTCTTAGAGAAAGCGGTTTAAAAATCCAATAGAAGACGTCGTAAAAAAGAACCACCATGAAGCGTGGTGGAAGAGCTCTGCAGCATAATATTAGGGAGACAAGGACCTCTAGTGGTGATCTTGAAAATCCAATCTCAGATAATCTCAGAAATGAGAATCTGCATAGTTTGGCACTTTTGCTGGTACAGTCTTATGGTTATTAAAGAATTCTGTATATGCAAACATGAAACCAACTTTACCACAGTTGATAGGTTCAGATTTATTTTTTTGGTTTTTCCACTTTATATAATTCATTACCAGGTGCATGTCTTTAGTATCTGGAGGATATTACATACCAAAAATCAATTGTGTTCTTTGTCCATTCATTTCACCAAATACACTTGGTTGACAGAAAACCTAGGTTAAATGTCAAAAAGTTAACTTTATCTGTTCAATATAGAGAAAAAAAAAAAAGCTAGACTCATTACAAAATAAAATCTGATGTTTTATGAAGCCGATTATGGTCTTTCATGTGTATCACTTTGAACCGTATCAGAACATTTCTGCTCTAAAAATGGAAATTCAAGCAATCATAAACCTCATCTATAGAGTCGATGGTTAGCGGTATCACCGCATTAGATTAAACTTTTTAATTACACTAAATGTGTAATTGACAAAAGTGTGGGGGTGGAATCACATTTCAACAAGATCGTGGGTATTCTTTCCTCCTTTGCAATTCGAACTTCCAACCCCCAAACAAATTTTCTACAAAATCCCCCAACCAAGTGGATGAAGGTGCTGCATCAATATATAATATCTTCCACAGAAAGACTCAACTTCAGAACCATATCTAAAGAGTTTATCCAATATCCAAGTTTCTAACAAAGATTGCAGTCAAGTTAAGAATGCTGTACTTTATTTGTACTTCACTGCCAGAGGCCATTTGTTAGATAAAGCAAGAAGTTTCACAGGAGTGGGTGGGAGACAGATGGATTGTACCATGGTTTTAGCCCAGCACAACACCAAATGTTGGAGAAAGAAGACAGTGATCAGCAGTTCCTCAAAACCATTTATTCAGAGACCTTTTCCTGGGCAGATGTGATGTTGCTCAGGCCAATTAACTCATGCATGGACCCAAGTCAGTTCGAGAGGTGCTGAAGATGGGAGCTGGAAGATTATGGAAAGTTGATGGTACAGCAAGAACTGCATCCTGGTTTCAGGGTCTGAATATAAAGAAGTTATTTGTTAACTATTTAAATTCAAAGGGAAACCAAAAAAGGGGCTGCCACACTATTTTAGGAAAGAAGCCTGAACTACACAGGTTCTCCAGTACCAATTGGAGCACTTCAGTGGTTACTTACCCTTCTAGCTCGTACTTTCCTTCTCATTAAGTGTCTCCTCCAAGCCTGAACCAAGATCCATATCATGGATTAGCAGCTTCATGTCATTGAGGGGTTCTCCAAGAACACCTGGACAGATACCACACTTCAGCCACAATATGGAGAACTAGATGCAACCATGGACACAAGGACCACGCATACACACAAAACCCCAAAATGAAAGGAACATCGTGTTGGCCTAAAACGTCATATACACTCAAACCTTGTTCAGCTCTGATCACTCGCGATAATAGCAGGCCTGCTTCACTTGACTGTCGACGCTCACGCGGAGATGCAAGAGCTACGACATCAGAGGTTTGTTAGACTGAGAACGTCCAACACAATTCAAACGAGATACAAAATAACTACAAACAAAGCGAAACTTACCGAGGCAAAGGATAGCAATCAAAACACTGACAACGAGAAGTCTTTGAACACCCATTATACTATCTTACCCCAAAACAATACGACCGTATACTATTTTGATGCTTGAACTGGGCTTTAAATAATGGAATCAACTCGCGACTAGGCGTCTGTTTCACCTGTACTTTATTAATAGCAATTAGTGATGACTAATTACGTGTGACAATCCGCTAATCTGCCTGTTTTGTCTTGACTCGTTGCATAATGCCCCAGAAATCACAAAAAAGGTTCAGCGATAGTTATTCGATCCGAGTAATTAAATAATCCTGCTACTTCCCGACTGTTTCCCGCTCAACGGTCACTCTTAATATTTGACAACCTGAATGTTATTTTAGTTCAGCAGTTAGCGTAGCTGAGTTTTTGAGCTGTTCATTGTGTAATACGAAAATGTCACATCACTAAAGTTTCTCATTTACAGTTTTTTGCAGACGCTAAGACACAATTTCTGAAACTATGGCTCTTTTGTCGAAACTTAACCCACAGCAGACAATGCTACACACACAACAGGCAAAACATCTCACACGTTTGGAAAAAGCACACACTTCAACCAAAACCCTTGCAACTCTTACCAAAACCATATTTTTGCATCTAACCGCTACACACAAATATCAGACGATTAACCTTTCATATCTGTGACTACACACTGAAGTGACAAATGGAAAACTGTACTACCATGTGTTTGAGTGTTTAGTTTGTAGTCTGCTGTGAAGGTCTGTCAGAGGTCTCACATATACATGAATATTCACAAATACTGAAGTTATTTCTGCATATTTAGTACATTTACACCATAAAGTAAAATACAAGGGGAAGGTTTTTGTTTGTTTGCATGAACCTCAAGCTTCCTCCATCACCTCATCACCTGTTGAATGTATTTGACCTGGGGGGGGTTGGCGACCACCTCCATGCCAAAAAGAACTCAACAGCAATGGAGAGTTTGGTGGAGGTGAATCACAACAAATCGTGGTTGTTCAGTGAACCAGTTTGTACTTGAATAGCCCGGTGCAAACTTATGTTGTCCCAGACGACAACAAACCTGGACTGTTCTGGTTCATCCCCCTGGTGATGGAGAATGAGTATGTTGTGCTCTGTGTTGAAGAAGGTGATGATGTGCACAGTGTTGTAGGGACCAAGAGTGGCATGATGATGAGTGGCAAATTAGTGCAGTTTTTCACATTGTCACTGGCCCAGTCCGGATAGACTCACTGAATGGATGTTGCTGATGGTGACGTTGTCAGTAATGATGTGCTGTTGAAGTTGTCGGAAACGTATGCAGTTGTTGGCTCTGACCGTATTGATGATGGTTGCTTTCTGTTCTGAGGTGGATAGCCACCCAGCAAGGGGTAGTCTAGTACATGATGTAGTATGTATAGAGGATAGGTCTACTTATCTATTCTCATTTTGAATTGTCTGAATGATGCTACAGTGTAGCAGCACAGATAAAGTTGGACCCTTTGCCTTCAGAAAACCCAACACATGCTTAGTCAACTAGAGTGGCTCTGATCTCATCCATTATGGTAGCTCATCCTCTTCCTCATTCTCGTACTCTTCATCGTCATCTCTAAGCAATATTGAACTCCAGTGATATGCACATCAATATTTGCAACTTGTGGCCTCTTTATAGGGATTAGGCTTTGATGTCTAAAAATGAGCTAGAAGTGTTGTAACATGTGAGAACTGTGTATGGTATTTTGGTAGGTGAGTGTAGCAGTTGCGGGGCAGTGTTTTCCAAAAGAAACACATGGTTTTCAGTTTTGAATATTGTGTCTTATGTGAACAACTGTGTTTAAAGTTTTGCAAAAAGTGTGTTTTAGAGTTTCTAAACGAGTGTAAGGCAAAGAATGTGCTTACGGTTTAGCGCACCTGGTCAATAGATAGGCTACATGGGTTAGTTGTTTCAGAAATTGTGCTATAAGGACTACTTTTTGTGTCTTAGCAGCTGCAAAAACTGTAATAGCATAGAGTACTGTGCCACTACATGGTGGTTTAGCTTTCATAAGGTTTCTGGCAAACATTTCAGAAAGGTTTTGGTTTTTAAACTTTTTAAAACAGTTTTTCTCAATTGCCAAGACACATTTCGTGAAACAATGCATCTATTTCTCCAAACTGTAAACACAAAGCCCAGTTCACACACTAAATTCACAAAACCTTTGACTCTTCCTGCAAAACCAAACGATTGCCTCAGAACACTTCAAGCAGTGCTCAACACCAAACAATGTTGTAAAATCAGGCTTCGAGTCAATCAAAATGAACAGCACTGAACAGTCATTACACATAAAACCGAAAAAAGGAAAACACAATGATCAGATCTTGAAGCTGTAAAGATAATCTTTATTGACCAAAAAGGAAAATGCTGTTTCAAAACAAAACTTTTGTTTAGTTATGTACTGTTATAAATAAGAATTTGCATATTATGGCACTTTTGCTGGTACTGTCTTAAAGCTATTGAAGAAAGACTTCCCAATATGCGAACGTGAAACCAACTTTACCGCAGTTATGTTGTACACACAACCCTTTATCTAGAGATTTCTTCACAGAAAATTAGATTCCAAGTCTGAATATTTTACATATGGGTTACAGCAGATTACACATTAGTTTGACTAGAATGGGGATGGAAATGGGAAAAGAAATAAGGTACAATGTTTAAGGTACAAGGAGGAGCTGAAAGGACTCATGAGGTCCTATCCCATCCAGGGCCAGGAGTAATGTAACACTGTAACAGTGAACTTTGGTATCAAACCGCTAGCCCCACCTGCCCCTCCATCTCTGCCATCCGCAGTCTGAACTACCCCCATTTTAGTCGGCATCTTTGGTATGTAACAGAGGTAACAATAGCATGGCTATTGTTAGTGTGGAACATAGCTGTGTGGTCCACTATGGCAAAGTGGAAGCTTCAGACACAGCACTAACACATTTATACACACAAGTAATACCAGTCAAACACTTGGACAGACCTCCACTTTATTTTGACAGTTTTCATTGTTTTAGAAAAACAGGGAAGACATCCAAGCAGTGGGATAACACATATGCACTGTTTGTTTCCGATTTTATATTCTTGTCTTCAAATTGCCGCCCTTAACTTTGATAGCAGCTTTGCACACTTTTGGTGCTTCATGAAGCATTCACCTGAACAACACTTCCGTCAGTGCAGAAGATATTTTCACATATGTTGTGCACTTGTAGACTGAAGAAGGAAAGTTCTGAATGAAGTAGATTCATATGAAATTTCACTATTTATATTTGACTAATGTGAGAATAAACCATGAGATTAAAAAGTCTTTCAGGTTTTGGAAAGCATAGCTACATTCTGTCAGGTGGATGAAAATTGTGATGGTTGTGCATGATTTTTGTTTTGTTTGTTTGTTTTTTGGGGGGGGGGATTCTTCAGGAAAAAGAATGAGTGTACGTGCGTTTGTGTGTGTGCGTTTGTCTGTGTCTGTGTGTGAGGGTGAGGAAGACTAGATATGCATTCAATGAGGCTTACGAATGTCACGTGATAATGTTTATACGCTTACATTTATATCATAGTAAAATAACAAACGAAGCGAAAGCAAGTAATTAACTTATCAAGAGTAACTTATCTCTGAGCCACCAGAGAACGTGAGAGTCTCGAGCGTCTCCGCTGCTGTTGCGGGCTATATTTAACGGCCTCCCTGGCCATAAAAGGTCTCGAGGGCTGCTTCGACATTCAGGCTCACTCCAATATTATTTCTGTTGCGTAGACGGCGGCCCCTGTCCACAACGCTGCGTCCACTTGCGGTTTTGCTCGGATTTGGAGCTTTGTTGACCATCCCTTGTACGTGGAGACCGCTCTTCACTACCTTTCAGTTAGCAGAGGTTCGGATAAGGTGAGACAAATGTGTGCCGATATAAGCAACATATATGTAATCATTTGTGTTCGTTGTGCTGCCAATTTGAAATATGAAAGGGTATGCCAGTCTTTGTGCTACAACTTTACATACATCGTGACGCATGTTACTGCAAAAATAAGTTGTTCTGTGGATTTTGACTTTGATGTATGTTACAGCGCATGCTGTTGGGTTGCATGCGCCTTTTGCTCTTTGAACGTCTGCTCTACTCCAAGGTTTGGAATTACAGATTCACAGGTTCTCTGGATGATGAGGGAGAAATCCAGCTAAATTCACACTTAAATCATCACTAACGCGGATACATATTACCTTGTGGTGGAAATACACTATATCCATCCGTATAAATACTTTACTTTTAGTATTGTATTTGCATTACATTCTAATGTTTAATAGTTGTAGGGTTCAGTTGTTGATACTGAAAATATGTACATATGACAGGAAACACTGTTTACTGTAGTTCTTTTTAACTGAAATAACATGACAAATAGCCATAGCTTGGGTTCAGAGTTAATAATTTCAATATTCTGAATTTAAAAAAATTAGTATTATTTTTAAAATATTGTATTTTGTGAACCTTTCGAGTACATATTATGGTGTAACTTTATGGATATTTTTAACTTGTGTGTAGACGTTTTAAGACTTAAAGAACTTCAGAACAGAGGGTAGGCACTGATTTAAGGAGCACGCGATGTCCGGATCATTGCCGTTCTACCAGAAGCACCACCGGCACTATGACCGGTCCTACCGTGGCCGGGAGACGGCATCTACCATCAGCCAGTACCAACAAAGCGCCAGCAGTTATTCTGCCCACAGAAGCAGCAGCGCGCGGGGGTAAGAGGGTGTGGCAAAGGAGAGGAGGCAGTCAAGTTAACCTATCACATCATCTCCTGAAATCGTCCTTTAACTTCTACTTTGGTCCAGGACCCCATTGACCCAGAACATAATATTAGCTTTCCTGCACGTCCTAACTAAGTACTAAGCCTCTTGTTTGTGAATCAGGCATGTTTTGCCAGTGTGTGTTATTTGTTTGGTTTTGCCTGGTGCAAACAGAAGAAACTGTCTGGCTTACTCCATTCCATCTGTTTACACATCCCTTTTCGTGATTAGCTTTGAATTAGTCTTGGTCCACTTCTTAATTGCTTTTAATTGATTGAGTTATTGATTGTGCTGGGGTCGTTAATGCCTGATTGATGTATTTCCAGCTGTGGTTTAACTGGGAATTGGTTGAACATCTGGGGCCTCGAATAGGGCCAGCTGCTGGAAGCAGCATACGACCGGAAGACAGAATGTTCCGAGGCTATAGCACTAAGGCCTGAATGTGGTTTGGTTGTTCACACACAGTGGTTAGGGTCTGGAAGCTTTAATACACTGGACATTACTGTTACTGTTACTCAGTTCACCAATGTGTTACCAGTCTCTTGTTTCCTCATTTGTATTGTCTGGTAGTGTGAATTTGAGATTATGTTATATCTGCTTTTTGGTTAACTCCAGTGGAAGGTCAGAGTTATGTGATGCGTTGTTATGGTTTAAGCTTGAAACTGCACACTAGAACCCACAAACATCCATCTTGAGTACTCTGGCATTGCAAACTGCAAATCTGTGGTTTTACGGTTTGTATGGTTTGTCTTATGTGTGGCCTTTCTTGACAGGAACAGCACAATGCATTGTACATTCTCAACCCTGCACCAGATGTTCAGAACTATACACACACCCACAAACACACACACACACACACACACACACACACACACACATGGACAAAACATACGTCCAGCCCTACAGATGCACACACAAACACATTCACATACATACACACTTGCACATATACACATCTATAGAAAGGCCACTACATTCCCTTAGAAATGTAGAACTGTATGTCTAGATGTCTGGGTTACAACAGAAAAGTAGTACATGGAATGTTTGGACTTTTAGTTCTTAAATGCCTGAACATTTGTCATATAAAAAGTGGAAGTGAATGAAGATGAAGATGATAGAAGATGATTGTTGGTTTGATCATCTGGAGCTCTTGTTCTCAGGATGCTGATATCATTAGTTCGAAAGAAAGATGACATGGCTTTGCTCCATAGGATTGTGTTTATGGATTATATATTACCAGTGATATTTTGGTTCTTAACTGAGCGTTTGGATACTTATCATATCGCACAACATATATTGAGATAATTTGTATAGAAATGATTATCTTATGTGTGTGTGTGATTGAAGAAAGAGCGAGACAACCTCTTTTAATTCAGTTTATTCAGTTTATCAATTTTTCTTAAGAATCTCTCATATTTCATTCATGTTAAATACATATCCTGTATAGTGATTCTCAGAAAAAGTGAACAGGGGGTAAATGTGATCACAGGTACAGCGTTCCTGCCAAGTGTCCTGATGACCTCACTCTCATATTTATGGCGGTACAGTCTGGTCACTTTGTTTCCTCCAGTTTAGGTGTACTTTTTATTATTTGTCTCAGTTAGGTTATACAGTCTGCTCTCTAATTGCATTCTTCAGGTTCCAGGAAGATGATAATTATAACAAAGATGATGAATGATGGTGGTGACATACTGACTTTGGTAAGCTCTTTTTTACGATCCTGGCTGAACCAGCTTGATCCAGAGAGACGTCTGAACACAGTAGACAATGACTGGAAGACTGCAAGAGCTATTAACATGTTGAACACTTGGAGTGAACAGCTGAGACTGATCAGCATGAATGCAGAATTGTTTTCATTTGCGGACTTGAGCAGCTTGCAAACTGAGGAGAGCTGTCTGAAGGAAAGACGCAACACGACATAGACCAAATCAATTACAGGCGTCCGCAGTTACCTCAGAGTCACGCCCAAATTTGGGAGTTTCATCATGTAATGATGTGTGGGACCTTTAGACTGGAAGTTCTGGATTATTAGATCCTCTTGTCCAGTATCATTTAATGTTAAAGGTATCACACAAGGTTTGCAGTGACTTTCTGGATTTTTTTCTGGATCTTATCACGGTTGTGCTGCCATGGACTTTTAGAGTTCTTTGAGTACTTATCGCTGCCAACATTTTGTTGGCGTGACTTCTCAGACTGCAGAGCCCCAAACGGGACTATTCACAAACCCAAACCCTCAGACCCAGCAGTCTTGTAATGGTTCTGCTCTCCCTGCTGGGTTCCATAAACATTGCCAGTGATTAAGCCCAGTGTTGGTAACACAACTCGGACGAAGCAAACATATATCAAACCAAATGTTGACATGTGGTTCATGTACCAGCCCTGACATTACCATGCATGGCATAGGAAGCAATGGTGATCACAAGAACAGCTTTTTGACAGCCAAATGTATTCTAGGCTAAATGTGCTTCATCTGGGCCAAATAAAATATATAGCTAGTGTGAGTAAAATCAGCAGTTTTACATTTCGTGTGACATACACTTTATCTAAACCTTTTCCCTAACAATATAAATTTTCCAGTTAATGATAATGTTGAGTCTACATAGATAATTTCCTGCATTTACAGGAACTTACAGACCTTTATTCCTGTCAGTATTTGCATAGTGCTGTCAGCTGTCCTCATACTTAGTTAATAGTAAAAAAATTAAAAATTAAAGTTGATTTAATCTGTTTTGTAATGACTTAACATAATCCAGTTGGAGCTTTCCTTGTGTGCTGGAAAGTGTGGACCTGTGATCTTTCCCCCCACGACCTATGGATTTGGTGACGCACTGTCCAAAAATAACCCCCTATCTCCTAGTGCACAGCATCAAGCCTGATACACCACATGACCTCACTTCATAGCAGTGTACTGGATCACACCCACAACACGGTTGGGAATTACCATGTTGGTGTTTATATCTTGCAATCAACGGTGTGCTATAGAAATATTTTGTGTGAGACAGGCAGTAAGATAGAACCATATATTTCATTACCACATTGAAGCAAGCTAGTTACTTATTTAACAAGCAACTTTATATATGGATGTAAAACCTGAGATGTATTAGATCACTGTGAATGATGACATAAACAGTGGGAATTGTAGAGATATACAGTGGGAATTTTGTAGATATTTTAGGAGTATGACAGAAGGCAGATCTGGGAATCAGTTGAGGAATCAGTTAAGCCCATCATTGTGGAGACAGTTTATACTTCATTCAACACTGGAATTACGTGGTGTATTTGTAGACACAGATGATTTAAGTGCTGAGTAGATTCTGTCTCTTTTTATTGCTGGATTATTTCAGTGAGGTCTTTTTTCCTCTGACCCGTACAGCTGGATTATTTCAGTGAGGTCTTCCCCTCTCCGCCTCCTACAGCTGTCTCTTAATTATTCATCCCCCCAACGTTCTGATTCACTTCACCGTTTATAAGTACACATGTTTGTTTGAGACATACTTCAGCTTCTGAGCTTTAGGTCAGGGTTGCAGTGTCTTGTTACCTATGCTGTGTGTGTGTGTGTGTGTGTGTGTGTGTGTGTGTGTGTGTGTGTGTGTGTGTGTGTGTGTGTGTGTGTGTGTGTGTGTGTGTGTGTGTGTGTGTGTGTGTGTGTGTGTGTGTGTGTGTGTATGAATGCATTCATATATCTTTACTCTAAATACGAGCTGGTTAACATTTTCAATTACTTTTATCCAGCATCATGTGGAAGCCAGGAATTTAATTCACTTTCTACTTGTATGTTTTATCACCCCCCCCACTTGGTTGTTCACAGAGATGTTTCTTTTAAATTGAGACAAAGAAGATTAACTCCCTTCCTCATCTCACTACCCTAATCGCTAATTCCCTTCTTTAAAATCCCTCATGTCCCGCACACCCTCTTAAATGCATTACTGCCCTAAATTCCCTAATTTCACCTCTGCCGTGTGCTGGATATTTACTCTTGTGTATGATTATTTTTGTTGTGGGCCATTCAGAGCTATCACCTCTGCTTCTGTGGATGAATTGGGGCTGAGTCCCCAGCCAAAGAGAACCAAGCCCTCCTACCTGGCTGTGGACAAAGAGAACCAGATTATAGGCTATGTGGTGCCCATCTTCAGAGGAAGGTATGACGCAAGAACTTCCAAAATCCAGGAGGTCTATAAAGATGGCGGAAAGGAACTTTCTTGTAGTTCAGGAACTGTTTATCCTTCTAAGTGCGAGCTGTCTGAGCACAGGTGTAACTACTTTACTGGATTCAACCATGTTTTTTTTTTTTGTAGCAGCACCAACACCAACCGTTTATGTTCTTGTGTGAAAATGAAAGGGGTTGTCCCATTTAAAAGTGGTGCGTTTGTGTGTACCTGAGGGTTCACGTGCCCATGATGCTGATATTTCATCCCAACCCCACCTGCTCCACCCCAGTCAGGAGTTTGCAAGTGGTCTATCAGACACCGAGGAGGCTCGGGCCAAGGAGACAGCCGGCTACCTGGCCCGCCGGGACCTCTTCACCAGCGGCATGGAGATGGAGCGTGTGGAGCACAAGTCCCACCGGGCCGTCATGAGGGAGTCGGCAGAACGAATTTCCCTCACCAAGAGGGTCAGTGAGGATCACTGTAATCATTCTTAGACTTACAAAACAAAGAAAGTAAGAGCACGGCAGACAGGTGCACAGTCGCAACTGAAATGCACAATTCCATAGCAGGGACCAGGAAGAGAAAGACAGAGAGGGGGAGGGGGAGAGAATGTTGAAAGCATGTCCTCTACCACAGCTCATTTGGTTTATTGGTGCTAACATGTTGTACCAGTATGGTGCCAGATTCCTGAGGTTGCTCCTGTTTCTTATGACACAGTGTCTGTGTTCTGGTGTCTCTTGAGACTGTGCTAATGTTGTGCGGGTGATGCCACTGCTGGAGTGTTTGTTAATAGCTGAGGGAAACCCCAAGAAGAACCTGGTTTCAGTCATCTTGCCAGACCAACTGGACCACGTAATGTCACAGATGCTGAAAGCTGCTATGTTAACTGCCTGTTATACAAGAACCAACAAAGCTTTGCCATTTTAGACATGCCATACAAACATTGATAGATCACAGCATGAGGATTGTCCACTGAATTTTTCCAAGACTATCAAGTGTCTGCACATATTTGAACATGAACTGTGCATCTTGAGTGTGCCAAGTAGCAAGATGATGTATGTGTTCAACAAGCATGACACCTTGGTCCTATGCGGGATGCAAATGAACAAATATAAGCCCTTGTTTAGCTGCACATGAAGCCTGTGTGTGACCGCATCCCCTCAGATCCATGAGAACGAAGAGTATCACAAGCTGCTAAACAAAGACAGCCTGATGCACCCGCCCGAGTTCGTGATCAAGCCTCGCTCACACACTGTGTGGGAGAAACAGTGTGTGCGGCTACACTGTACCATCACAGGATGGCCCGAGCCGCGAGTGGTTTGGTGCGTATATGCATTCACACACACACACACTGCAAACAATTTAGACTTAAGTTAACCGTTAACGGCCCAGGTGTATTTATTGTGTTTTACTAACTCACAGTGACTCTTTTTTGGTCTTTTCGTCTCTTCTTGGTCTTGGTTTTGTGTTTGTCTTGTAGCTCTTCTGCTCTGACCTGCTGCCTGCCCCTGCCTTCTTCCCTTTCCTCTTACCCCTGGGTGACACTTCCTTCTTTTTCCCATCTCTCATGTTTCTTCTACCCTGCCATGCCTGTCGACATCCAGGTACAAGAACAATGTCAGCATTGACCCCATGGCTCAGCCAGGGAAGTACAAGATAATCAGCAGCTACAATGTCCACTCTCTCGAAATCAACAGGTACGTAGCACACCAGCATGTTAACACCACGCGCGAAATACCTTCTGTTTCATGTCATACCAGTACATCAAATCCCCCTTTAATGTTTACGCTTCCCAACAAGTTAACAGGTGGTATCCTGCTGCAAGTCTCAAAAACAAGAATGTTAACCCATTGTTGTCAACACTGCAGGCCCAACACAGTAGAGATGTTGGTTTTGGACTTAGCACTGATACCTGATCCACACCTTTCTTGGCTTCTGTCTCCATAACACAGTTTAAAAAAAGGATCTGCATTACTAGCATTCCTTCCCTCTTAGCAGTTGTGGTTCTCATTCTCTTCCATTGCACACTCTCATGCAGGACATCAAAGAGTTCAACGGTCAATCATGCTTTTGTACGTTCACTGACACAATAGTTGAATATTCAAATTTAATGACGTCATCTGGTGCTGTGGGGCTTCAAAAAACCAGCACCCTGTGCTAGCGATGACATCATTGTTTATAATCTATTTCTGGTTTGGAATTTCAGGTTTGGAAACTCCCATACTCCATGCAAGCATATGAAATATAGCATATGCATGTGTGTGTGTGATCATTCGTTCCTCTGTCGTTTAAGGTGCGACTTCGATGACACAGCCCAGTATCGTGTGTCGGCCATGAACAGCAATGGGGAGCTTTCAGCTTATGCTTCTGTTGTTGTCAAACGTATGTTAAAAACAATCCATTTACTCTGAATCCGCTCAACCTCTTCTTCATTGTGTGTGAGTTTTGTAAACGTTAAAAAATCCTGAGGTAAAATTAAATAAAATGTTAAGTAATCTAGATGCATGGATTCATCACACATCACGAATCGCAATTTATGTAATTTCTGCATTTCAAAAGCAAAATTGTGCAATTTTTTCTATTATATGCACAAAATTATTTGGAACAGAAGAAAAACTCTAATGGCCTGTCATTGATTTGATATTTAGGATTCAAGGGTGAGGTTGACGAGTTTCTTCCAGCTCCCAGACTCCGTAAGTTTCTAAAAGTGAATCTCTGTACTAGTGAATTTGGTTACGATACTAATGTGAATTCTATTCAGTGTTTTGGCACTTTGCATATGCGTGCGGCAGTAGGGCCGTGTGCTCTAGGCTCCGTCGCTGATGTTAGCTTGCTAATGCTAGCTTGCTAATGGCTATTTTGTCTCCCATGCACTGAAGAGAAAAGGTTCGGCTCGCAAGGTAACCAGTCTGGAGGCTTTTGGTCCTGATCCCATCTCTTGCACGTCTGTGTGGTGCACTCAAAATATATTTTTGTTGTGCTTGTTCACTGTGTCTCAGTCTTTCGATTGTCAGACTTATCCAAGAACTGCACCACTGTTTTTTTGTAAATAAGTAGACCTGGCCATCCCCAGAGTCTCGCAAGTCCAGTTGTGTGTTTTATGAATATTTGTACATTTTATTATTGTGAAAACATCTCCTTGTAAATGTTTGCATGGCAGCGTGCTTTCCACAGATGTCTTTGCATATTCTAGAGTTTCTTCAGGTTTCTGTGACTTCCTGTACACACTGTGTTCTTTTCCAGTCTTAGTCTACAACATTTGTCTTATTAATGAGGCCGATGCATATCCACGTCCTTGTGGTGTCTTTGGACTTTTCTGTTGGTATATACAGTATATTGTATGTATGGCTTGGAATGTTTGGTCCATTTTTCTGTATCTTTGTCTGGGCCTTCTGTAATTTGTGTGTGTGCGTGTGTGTGTGCGTGCGTGCGTGTGTGTGTGTTAGTGCCTTGCCTTGAGTATGGCGTGACTTTTGAAACACACATAGTGGAGAAGTTTGATGTGTCGTTTGGGCGTGAGGGGGAGACTCTTAGTCTGGGCTGCTCTGTGATCATCTACCCATCCTTGCAACGCTACCAGCCTGAGATTGAGTGGTACAGAGATGGTAAGTGACCAAGTGAGCAATTTTTTGGTGAACCTCAATTATTTTTACACATTTTCTTCTCTGCTAGTTACATTACACAGACTTTCCCTCAAATTTACAGTGACAAAAACTGTATGCATGGTATGGACATACCACATGTATGGTATGCATGTTTTCCCTAACTTGAGTGTGTATGTGTGTTTTAGATAAGTTACTGGAGCCATCTAAGTGGGTTCAGATGCATTGGAGCGGAGACAGAGCCACTCTTACACTCAACCACCTTAACAAGGAGGACGAGGGGCTGTACACACTGCGTGTCATCACCAAGTCCGGCTACGAGACACACTCGGCCTATGTCTTCGTTCGAGGTAAGCTCTGGTCCAAAGTGTTCCAGCCCATGACCGCAGGTCAAGGGTGGGCAGAACACTGAGCTGCACTGCCAGGCTGTCCCGTTGCCAGAATGCTGGATGATACACTGATAGGCATTAAAACCGTGAGCTAGCACAGATCATGTAATAGGAGGTTAAGCCGGGACTTTTAAGGTCGTGACCTTCAGTTTGTATGAGTGTTTGGCTCCTGTGTTCAGTAATGTTAAGCATGGTAACACAACCACAACGGTGCATTTGGTAGTGATCCATCGCAGTGGAAATGCATAATCCTTCCCACACAACGTCCCTCCTGAATTTAGTTCGTGCGGATATAACGGAGAAACACATGCAAGCGCACACACACACACACACATGCACGCACACATCTTGCTACACATCCACATGCATGTACCACACATGCACATGTACACACATACACCAGACCATGACATGAACGGTGACCCAGGCAGCTGTGGAAAATGTGATGGCAGGCTCTTCTGTCGCTGTGTATCTGAATCTCACTCTGCTGCATGACCTCATGGAAGTGCAGTGATTAGATACAGAGTAGCTGGGCTTGAGGGCTTTAGGTGATGGACATGGCTGCACATCTGTCCAGTTCTTCGTAAGCTTGAAGATTTCATTCTGGGAAAATACTGTAAATCTTGTAAGTATGTTGAAACCTTTATAGAATCATGTGTTTTTGTTTCCCCTCCGTCAGGCATATTTAGGAGCACAGAGGCATTGGGCTTAGTATTGGCAGAACGCTAAATGCTAAGTAATAAGAACAAATATGCAAAATGTTTTTGGAGATTATGGCCAAGTACACATTCATAATTGTCACAGTAAAGAACATGTCACCACATGTTTTATTCTTGTGAGTACAAGACCATTTTGAAACCAAAGCTGAATGTAGTTGCATGCCCTGCAACCTAAGGAAAGCCATTTTACTTCAGAAATATACATTTTACACAAAAAATATATATAAAATTTAAAAAATGTATAAAAAATTAAATAGTGTGGATCATTGTACATTGTGTGTGTGTGTGTGTGTGTGTGTGTGTGTGTGTGTGTGTGTGTGTGTGTGTGTGTGTGTGTGTGTTCACGTCTTTGGGGCTACCCTCTGATCTCATGTTTCGTTCTAATTTTGTTCCTCTTTATGTGTGTTGAATATCTCAAGATAAGTAGCAGCAAGCACTCTCTAGGGTACTGCCTAAATCATTATTAATCCTATACAGTTACCACCATACAAAGAATTCAGCAGCCTAATGTCCTGGTATATGACCGTATGTCATCAAAGAAACCAAAATAACAATCTGAGTTCACTTGCCAGTAAAGGCTCCACAGTGTTTCATTAACGCCTTCTCTGCTGGAGACTCTAGTTCTACCAGCAGCGATGTGGGTTCGATACCCATCTGGCATGCACGCTGTCGCTGTGGGATAGAGCGCCTGTCAAATACTTTACATGTGACTGGAAGAGTTTGTGTTCTGTGTGAATTGGGGGGAGATCGGTGTGCAGTGCTGTCATCCGGCGTGACCTTGGCTGTTTTAGATACGGACGCTGAGGTGGCCGGAGCCCCCGGAGCTCCTCTGGATGTCTTTAGTCAAGAGGCCAATAAAGACTACGTGATCGTCACCTGGAAGCAGCCGGCCGTGGACGGGGGCAGCGCCATCCTGGGCTACTTTGTGGACAGGTGCGAGTCTGCACAGTGCCCCCACCCTCACAGGAACCTCACACAGCACTACCCAAAGTCTTCCTAAATCCTAAAGACAAAAAAAGTGATTGAGAATTTTGCTGTTTGCTAAATAAAGGTTTTATTAGCCCGTTTATGTCCTCGTGGGCCACCATACAAGGACTTTTGCATGAAACTTATCTTCAGTGGAGACAAGACATTTTGTGATGGATGTCACGACTGGATTCTCAAAAAGATGTTGCCTGCTGGTAGTAGAACACTTCTGATCTTTCCTCCCTCTTTCTCTAGGTGTGAAGTGGGTACCACACATTGGATTCAGTGCAACGACACTCCAATAAAGTTTGCCCGCTTTCCTGTTACTGGTCTCATAGAGGGCCGGAGCTACATTTTCCGCGTGCGTGCAGTGAATAAGTGTGGCATGAGTCACCCATCACGTGTGTCCGAACCTGTGGCGGCCATGGACCCCGCAGATCGCGCTCGCAAAGGTGGGAATGTGCTACCATGCTAGTCCACATGCTAGCTCATACATGATAGCTAATACATGCCAGCTCATACATGATAGCTAATACATGCCACCTCATACATGATAGCTAATACATGCCAGCTCATACATGATAGCTAATACATGCCAGCTCATACATGATAGCTAATACATGCCAGCTCATACATGATAGCTAATACATGCCAGCTCATATATGATAGCTAATACATGCCACCTCATACATGATAGCTAATACATGCCAGCTCATACATGATAGCTAATACATGCCAGCTCATACATGATAGCTAATACATGCCAGCTCATACAAGATAGCTAATACATGCCAGCTCATACATGATAGCTAATACATGCCACCTCATACATGATGGCTAATACATGCCAGCTCATAGGATAGCTAATACATGCCAGCTCATACATGATAGCTAATACATGCCAGCTCATACAAGATAGCTAATACATGCCAGCTCGTACATGATAGCTAATACATGCCACCTCATACATGATAGCTAATACATACCAGCTCATACATGATGGCTAATACATGCCAGCTCATACATGATAGCTAATACATGCCACCTCATACATGATAGCTAATACATGCCAGCTCATACATGATAGCTAATACATGCCACCTCATACATGATGGCTAATACATGCCAGCTCATAGGATAGCTAATACATGCCAGCTCATAGGATAGCTAATACATGCCAGCTCATACATGATAGCTAATACATGCCAGCTCATACATGATAGCTAATACATGCCACCTCATACATGATAGCTAATACATGCCAGCTCATACAAGATAGCTAATACATGCCACCTCATACATGATGGCTAATACATGCCAGCTCGTACATGATAGCTAATACATGCCACCTCATACATGATGGCTAATACATGCTATCTAATACACTAGGCAAAAGTATGCATCCTAGTGTTGGTAGAGCTTGTAAGAAAGTGATGCTTGAAAGGCTTTGCAGAATACATACATACTGACATACAGTGTTTGTGTTCTGTATAATGTCTCTCTCTCTCTCTCTCTCTCTCTCTCTCTCTCTCTCTCTCTCTCCTCTCTCTCTCTCTCTCTCTCTCTCTCTCTCTCTCTCTCTCTCTCTCTCTCTCTCTCTCTCTCTCTCTCTCTCTCTCTCTCTCTCTCTCTCTCTCTCTCTCTCTCTCTCTCTCTCTCTCTCTCTCTCCTATAAGGGGCCTCTGCGCCATGGACTGGCCAGATCATCGTGACGGAGGAGGAGCCTGTCGGTAGGAGGAGCTTCTTTCAAGCCTTCACTGCCTTCAGTCCAGTGTGATTGTGTAATCAAGTGTAATACTGCCACATTCCTGCACGTCCTTGTGATAGTATTCAGTATTATTCACTATTTACTATTAATTACAATGTTATGTATAATAACCCTTTGCTGTAAAATAAAGGAGTTTAGTTTTGCTAAATAGTTAGTAAAGCAATAACTTCTAATTTTAAGTTCAGAAATACCAAAAGTGCTGTATTGTTTTTATTCTGTCATCGTAATATGCTCGTAATAACAGAATAACATAAATGCACAGGAGTGAACAGTGAACTTTGCGTACCTCTCCTAGAGGGTGTGGTCCCTGGAAAACCTCGTGACCTGATGGTTACTGAGGCAACCAAGAACTACGTGGTGCTGAGCTGGCAGCCGCCGGGCGAGAAAGGTCATGAGGGGGTCATGTACTATGTGGAGAAGGTCAGCAGATCGCAGCTACTTAGACCTCCGTCATGAGTCTGATTTAGGGGCTGGCAGTAACCTCTCCCCCCATCTACACTTGTCATCCTGCCAGCATAGTGCTTGAGGTGACTGAAAGTACATATGTGTGTGCGTGCGTGTGTGTGTGTGTGTGTTACAGTGCGTGTCTGGCACTGACAGCTGGCAGCGTGTGAACACTGACATCCCGGTGAAGTCTCCGCGTTTCGCCCTGTTCGACCTGTCCGAGGGGAAGTCCTACTGCTTCCGCGTGCGCTGCTGCAACTCGGCCGGAGTGGGCGAACCTTCGGAGCCCACCGAGGCCACCGTAGTGGGGGACAAGCTGGGTGAGAGGACTGTACATGCAGTGTTAGGACACCATACACTCCCAGCATGTGCACTCTAATGTGCAATATCTAGCTTATAGCTCATTAAGTGATAACCCCTCGTGACAAGTGGTTATGTTTCTGAATGGTTTGAGCATGAGGCTCAGTTTAACAACTGCGTGTCGTTTTCCATCCAGATATCCCATCAGCCCCGGGCCGTGTGGTGCCGACCCGCAACACAGACACGTCCGTGGTGGTTAGCTGGGAGGCCTCGCGGGAGGCCAAGGAGCTGGTGGGCTACTATATCGAGTGCAGTCTGGCTGGGAAGAACGCATGGGAGCCCTGCAATAACAAACCAGTCAAGGGCACCAGGTCATAGATACAGGAACACACACCTGAGTACGCGTGACAGCATGTTGCTTTGATGCTCTATGGCATTCTCTGACTTGTGTGTGTGTTTGGTTTTGTGTGTGTTTAGGTTCATATGTCATGGCTTGACGACCGGCGAGAAGTACGTGTTCCGTGTAAGGGCGGTCAACGCCGCTGGAATCAGTGATTTCTCACAGGAGTCGGAAGCCATTGAGGTTAAAGCTGCCATTGGTGAGTCAGCACTGTCTGAACGTCATGCCAGGATTTCAGTTATGAATTTTCTATAGGTTAGGTCAGATTAATCAGATTGCTTTTGCGAACGATGTTCAATGTTCCAACTTTTTACACATTCTGATTTCATCACTGTTCTGCCTTTTGAGGACGTGTTCTTGATGTCTCCACCTCCATGTTCTCTCCACCATTCCAATTCCCTCTGTATTCCCACGCCATTGGTCCAATGCTTCCACTGTTTCCATGATGATGCTTCATGCACACTTTCTGCACACTTTCTGTAAGCTCCGCCTACATCCCTCACAGGAGGCGGGGTCAGGACTTGTAGGCTTCCTCTAGTTTGGGTCCCAAGTGATCCAACATAGTGGTGACTACATAACTGTCTCACGCCTGGCTTTCACACTCCTGAGCATCTCAAACCTCAGCTCCACAACATTCCCCAGCATTCCTTCCTCTCTTTACCCATAATCCCCTTCTGAGCCAAGCCACTCCCCTTTTGTGATCCATGGTGACCATGGTGGTGGTTGAGGCTTTGTGCTGTTTACTACACCTGGCAACCGACCATGGTTTCTCGACCATGGTTTCTTGATTTTATTCGTAACCCACATTGCATTTCCAATCATTGATCTAGGAAGAATTTATAGCATTATTGAGTTTATTTGGAAGAAATTGCTGGGTTTTGTTGCCAAGTAACTGTGTGCTTATGTCATAAAGGATGATGCTGTTTCATTTTCGTCTGCATGAACTCACCTCCTTTTCTTATTTTTTCCTGCTGTGACCCTCTCTGTCATACTCAGATATACTCTCATTCTGTCTCATACTGTCTCACGCTCTCACGCTCATTCTTCCCACTCCAGTTATTTCCCACTCTGTCTGCTGTCCTATGACTCTCCTTCGGCATGCAGCTCTTTTCGGCCATCTTGACTTTGTTTCTGTTTTTTTCACTTGCAGTCAGTCTAATTTGTAACTGATTATGGTTGTTGGCAAGAGTAATAATGTCAAAAGACAGGCATGTTGCTGCAGAAAAAAACTAAATAAAAAGATAAACTTCATGAGTGTGTGTAGAAGTAGTGTCTGTTTAGTGTTTAGAAATGTTATGTGAGCTATTGTGTGTGACCAATTGATTTGTTTTTTCTTTTGCTGTTCCTGCTAACTCCTCTAGGGGGCGGTGTTCCTCATGGTGTGTTACTGGAGTCGGGGGGTAACGCGGTTGGACTAACCCAGCACGGTTCATGTAGGGAGGGCAGGCATGCGCCCCCTCGTACCCCTGCTACCACGCCACTAACTTTTCTAGCTAATGTTAGCGAAGGGGCCGGGGGAGGGGCCGACAATAAAGGGCCTCTGAGCGCGCTCAGTAAAGTCAAACGAGCAAAGAGAGGAGGTATAACCTGGGCACCCGAAGTCAGCTACGAACCAGATGCTGAGTCTGGCTCCGATTTGAAACCCCAAAGGGGCGATGAGCCAGGTGTGAGGCCGGCGTCTGGACCGGTCGCCTGCTCCTCCACCGAGAACGTAATGGAAGGCATGACCGAACCGGCCACGGAAGGTCCGGCAAAGCGTAAGTCCTCAATAGACTCTTCTCCAGAGCGAGGGAGAGAGCGCACCAGGGCGAACGGGCAGCGAGGTTCAGGTGAGAGGATAGAGACAGAGTGATCTTCTCCACTCCGAACCAAAAGAGTCGGATGATCTTTTCCTCCTCCACCTCACTCTTTCTACATCTTCATCCTTGGTCTTGAACTTTTTTACTTAATTCTTTTCCTCAGTTGTTCCTATCATTCCATGAATTTTGTCACATTCTGTCAAATGCACTCATCCTGGTTAAAGACTGGAAATTAATTAAATTCATGATTTTTCTTGTTGTTCATGATGTATCTGCATGGAGTGGGACAGTTTTCATACACTTCACTACGTTTAGTTAACAGTGTATAACGTTTGAGAGGATGACTCATTACTGAAAGGTAAGTTTTTAAGGGCGCCGTGTGCACTTTTGTTTCACTCAAACACCTCTCACAGAAACATAGATGGGGTTTTTCTTGGCACCTGTACACCACCATCTGCTGCTGCTCCACCTTTCCTAGCTCATGAGAGACACCTCCTGAGGGTCTCAGTCACTGCATGGAGAACACCAATGTAGAAAATCCCACCATTACAATGCACAATTTAGGGCCCGCTAATCACGATCGATAACTACTTCAGTTATTATTTATGATTTGAGTATATACTGTGAATACAGATATTTTGGTCTAAATTCTGACTTAAGAGATTGAAGTAAAGAAAGGGTTAGAGAGCTCATTGTGCCTCTGCCTGGACTGAGGCTTCAGTGTCATGCTGTTTGGGTCCATGACCCAGTGCTAACCTGCAGTCCTCCGCTATCCCAGCCTCCCCGGCCCCACCCTTCGGCATCAGCGTGCTGGAGTGCGTGCGGGACTCTATGGTCCTCGCCTGGAAGCAGCCCACCTTTGTGGGTGGAGCCGACATCACCGGCTACTTCGTGGACTACCGTGAGGTCATCGGTGGAGTGCCGGGCAAATGGCACGAGGCCAACATCAAGTCGGTCAGCGAGAGGGCGTACAGGGTGAGCTCTCGGCCGCATCTCCCCCGGGTCAAACGCACCCTTTCATCTTACTTGAGTGCATCAGCAACGGACTGTACCAGGTCCCGAGCCAGTGTTTCACAATTTAGAATTTTTATTCTCTCTCTCTTTCTCCCTCCCTCCCTCCCTCCCTCCCTCCCTCTGTTTCCAGGTGTCTGAGCTGAAGGAGAACATGCTGTATCAGTTCCAGGTTCGTGCGGCCAACATGGCTGGGGTGGGCATACCGTCTCGGCCCAGCGAGGTCTTTAAGTGTGAGGAGTGGACCATCGCTGTGCCAGGTGAGTGTGTGTGTGGGTGGGTAGATGGGTGAGGGAGAGAGAGGGTGAGAGAGAGAGAGGGTGAGAGAGAGAGAGAGAGAGAGACTGACATTTTTGCTTCTCTCAGGACCCCCGCATGATCTTCAGCTACAGGAGGTGCGTAAGGACTCCTTGTTGTTGCTGTGGAAACCACCAGTGTACCAGGGTCGTGACCAGGTCAATGGCTACTACGTGGACATCAAGGAGGCGGAGGCACCTTTCGAGTGCTGGAGGGGAGTTAATGAGAAAGCTACAAGCAAGACGTACATGAAGGTGTGTGTGTGTGTGTGTGTGTGTGTGTGTGTGTGTGTGTGTGTGTGTGTGTGTGTGTGTGTGTGTGTGTGTGTGTGTGTGTGTGAGCTTTTAATGTATGAGCGTGTATCATGCACGGCGTGTGTACACTGACTAAAGCCTCATCTTCATGGCTGTAGATCAAGGATTTGAAAGAGGGCGTGGAGTACGTTTTCCGTGTCCGTGCTCAGAACAAGGCCGGCGTGGGCAAAGCTTCTGAGCCAACAGAGCCAGTTCTGGCTGAGACTAAACCAGGTACGATCATCTGAAGTGTCCTTTCCTGACACCAAATAATGGCCAAACTGGTCAAACTAAAAGAAAATGGTCAAACTAAAGAAAACCGAATGAAGTGAAACTTCACAAGATAGAAATCTGATGGAGAAAATGTTCTTTCTCAGGTACTGCGGAGTTGGTCGTGAATGTCGATGATGATGGTGTGATTTCTCTGAATTTTGAGTGCGCTAACCTCACTGCTGACTCCAAGTTTATCTGGTCGAAGAACTATGAGGAGATCAAAGATGATAAACGCCTGACCATGGAGACCAAAGGCAACAAGTGAGCATGCTTTTGTTTCTTCTAATATTTAGAATATTGAGTAGGAAACAGGCTGAAAGAAAGCAACGTGTTATCATCCCAAGACATTTGTTAATACTACAGACAGAAACAATAGTTTAAACGATTTAAACCTTGAATTTAAAAATGATTTTATTAAAATCTCTCAGATAACTCATAATTCACTGATATTTCTGTGGGTCCAGGATGTGTTACTCTTGTGTGGCCTCTGTGCCTGTTAATCTAGTAAGCTCCTATTTTTCCTCACTCAGGTCCAAAGCCATCTTCAACACTCCCTCAGAGGACGATCTAGGCATATACTCCTGCTTGGTCACACACACTGACGGAGCCTCTGCTAGCTACACCCTCACGGAGGAGGGTACGCCACCTGGCCTTTTCCCATTCCAATATGTCGTAGTCCAAAACCTTTTACCCTGATTTCATGTGTTAACTCACGTGCTGTGATACCCTTTCTGAGCACTATACTGCTTTCATTATGACAGGCTTGAAGGAGCTGCTGAAGACCAGCCATGACCACAAATTCCCAAGTGAGTGCTGGACTACATTTCCCACAGTCCTCTCACAGCACAACTACAGTACTACATGTACTGCCAAACCTGGAATGGTTCTATTGTAACTAACTGAGCTATTTTACCTTTATGGTGTATGCCCACAGGAACTCAGACTGATAATCACAATACATTTAACTTTTTCCATTAGATTATATTACAACTGTGTACTGGCAGGTGGCACCAGAGATAGCCTATCACACCCTTGCTATTCTGTCCATTATGTTCCTCAGTAAATGACAGAATGTCCTGCTGTCTCGCTTTCTCACAGGTCTGTCTCACCCCTGCCCTGTCTCGCCTCTGTCCCTACAGTTATTCCTCTGAAGTCCGAGCTGGCCGTGGAGCTGCTGGAGAAAGGCAGAGTCCGCTTCTGGCTTCAGGCGGAGAAGATGTCCGCCAATGGCAAAGCCGAGTACGTCTTCAACGACAACATCATCTCCCAGGGAGACGTGAGTGGATCCCACGTACACAGCAGTTCACGCAGTTTCTAGTTTTGTGTGAACGGAGCGGCAGGTCGAAAGGCCACAGTTTCGTTGTCCTTTAACAGACACGCGTCGCTGGTACGGGTGTTTGAGCAGGATTGCTGCCTTTGTCTGTTTCAGAAATATAAGATGAACTTTGATAGGAACACCGGCATCATTGAGATGTTCATGGAGTCGCTGGGGAAGGAGGATGAGGGAACGTTTACCTTCCAGCTTCAGGACGGCAAAGCCACCAACCAGTCCAGCCTGGTGCTCATCGGAGACGGTACACACACTGTGAAGCCTTTCCACGCACACATACACACACACACATACACACACACACACACACATTAGCATCATCACATACTTTTGAGTGTGTGACTGACTCTATTATACAGTTTTCAAGCAGCTGCAGAAAGAATCCGAGTTCCAGAGGAAGGAATGGCACAGAAAACAAGGTGAGAGTTTGAATTGGATGTGAGTGTGTGTGTGTGTGTGTGTGTGTGTGTGTGTGTGTGTGTGTGTGTGTGTGTGTGTGTGTGTGTGTGTGTGTGTGTGTGTGTGTCTTATGTGTGAGTGTGTGGGTTTGATTAATCACTTGGGTTTTTCTGTTAGGCCCTCACTTTGTGGAGTATCTGGGTTATGAGGTCACACCCCAGTGCACTGTGAGGCTGAAGTGCAAGGTGAGTTTTTAATTCAGTCTAATTCAGTTTGATTCATTTGAGATAATCTATGCTTATGAACCGATCTATACTGATGTATACTGATCTATTCCGATCTATACTGATCTATACTGATCTGTATGTGATTGACTACTGGGGTCTCTAGGTTGGTAACATGAAGAAGGAGTCTGTGGCCTTGTGGTATAAGGACGGCAGAGAGATTAAGGCCAACGAGAAACTGGACTTCTCTGAGGGAGTTCTGACCCTGGAGATTGCCCAGGTGAGACAACACATGAACATTCAGAAATGTTGGTGTGGCAGTGGTGCACACGTGCCCAGAGTGGTGGGCAGATCTAGCCCAGCACCCAGCGAGCAGTTGGGGTTAAGTGCCTTGCTCAAGGGTATTTCAGTCATGGCCTGGGGCCTGGGAATCAACCCACAATCCTCCAGTCACAAGACCAGTTCCCTAACCCCCAGAGCATGCCCAAATTTGCCCCCCATGACAGAAACAAAGTATGGAAGAGAGGAAGTCATCTCTCATTGGTTGAGTTCCACTAACAGGTGAATCTCATTGATGTGCATGAATGTCATTTTGTTGTTCCTCTCACTCCATTCGCCTCAG
The DNA here is from genome assembly GCF_052324685.1 of Brachyhypopomus gauderio. NCBI lineage: Eukaryota > Metazoa > Chordata > Actinopteri > Gymnotiformes > Hypopomidae > Brachyhypopomus > Brachyhypopomus gauderio. The sequence continues at coordinate 16,092,535 of NC_135224.1, read as the reverse complement.
AAATTAACCTCTTTGAAAGAGATGATCTGTAATTTTGGTTCTTTTTGTTAATTCCACTCTTGAAATCAAGACCCTTTTGTCAGCATTTGCGGTGTTTGACTAAGGCCTACCACCTCACACCTGTCATAATGACTTGCAGGTTGTATTCATCTTTAGTATTAATTTATAGCAGCGTAACAATGTATACCTGTGTGTTTGTGTTTGTGCAGATGTTTCAGAGTTTAGGTGTTTATATGAGGATGTAAATGAGTGAATGTGAGAAGAGAATGTGATATGATTGTGTCATGCATGGACGAAATTTTGATTTCATAGGTGGGGGGGACAGAAATGGCTTGAGATCTGGGGCGCGGGGTTTACCAAAACCGGCTTTTGAAAAAGTGCAGGGGACATGTGTCGTCCCCCCCCCCCCCCCCCAAATTACGTCTGTGGTGTCATGAATGAGCATTTTACCTTGTGTGTTTAAGTGTTTGTATGCGTATGTGTGTGTATGCTTAACAGATCTCTAAGAAAGATGCAGGTGTGTATGAGGTGGTTGTGAAGGATGACAGAGGCCAGGACAAATCCACACTCAACCTGACTGACCAAGGTGAAGTACTGGTGACTAATGTGTCCATTTCTGTCCATGAGACTTGTTGTTCGAATGTAAACAAAGGTAACACACATTTCTCTCAACCATTCTAGGATTTAGGGACCTGATGAACCAAGTCTTCAGTGTTATTGGTAAGAGAGTCTATTGAAGATCAAATAAGAAAAGACAGAATGTGACCTTTTAGTAAACTTGATATGTGAATCAGACAGGGTGTACGCCGAACACGTTGTATTTTGTATTTTATGAATTGTTTATTGCCAACAATCCAGCCAACTCCTCCACTCCACTGAAGATCCAGAGCACGGAGGAAGGCGTCCGCCTCTACACCTTCGTCAGCTACTACAACGATGAGCTGCTTGTCACCTGGCACCACAAGTATGTGTGTGTGTTTGTGTTTGTATGGAGAACTGAATCTGAGCCTCTGAGGCTTAATCATATTTCCTGAGTTGCTTGACTGATGTAGTGTAGTTGTTCAGGGTCTGTGTGTGTGTGTGTTAACCCGCTCTGGGATTCAGGGACGCCGCCATTGCCTTTACTGATCGGATTAAGAGCGGAGTGGTGGGAGAGCAACTCTGGCTGCAGATCTCCGAACCGACCGAGAAAGACAAGGGCAAATACGCCATTGAGTTCTTTGATGGGAAAGGAGGACTAAAGAGAACAGTGGAGCTGTCTGGGCAAGGTAACTCCACATACACACACACACACACACACACACACACACACACACACACACACACACACATACTTATATGCATGCACACATACGCCATCATGCGCACACACACATCCGCACACCCGGTGAATTGGTGGTGAACGGTGAGGGTGTCCTGGTGTAACTATGTGCCTGTTTTCATATTTTCAGCATATGATGATGCCTATGCAGAATTTCAGAGGCTGAAGTAAGTGTGATTCGTCCATGGTGGGTCTGCTTAACACTGCTTAACATGTGAGGCTTCACTGATTAATTCTACTTCCTCTCTTCCCTCCGACATGTTTTTTGTTTAGAGCTGCAGCTATTGCAGAAAGAAGTGAGTACAAAACACCAGCAGACACATTCGCCAGTATACACGCACGCACGCACGCACGCACACACACACACACACACACACACACACGCACGCACACACGCACACACAGACATTTTTTCCAAAATGTTCCTCTGCTTCTTCAGATCGTGCACGTGTGGCTGGAGGTCTGCCTGATGTGGTTACCATCCAGGAGGGCAAGGTACCAGGACATGCTATGATGACATTCTGCAATGATTATTTCTTGAGAATTTTTTAATAACATTTCAAAATGCAAGTGTGATTTAAAATCACAGACAGATGAAGCTTTTTAAATATTTAGGTGTAAGCTGTTTCAGAGCAGTGACAGTTTCCACAGACATGGAACAGCCAGAACTGATCTGAGAACAGCAGAGACCCAGGTGTAGGGGTGGAGCAAGTTTATAATGTAAGAAGAGGCTAGGCCATTAAAAGCTTTAAAAGTAAACAAAAGAATCTCAAATTGGATCCTGTAATGGACAGAAAGTCAATAAAGAAAGCTAAAATGGGTGATGTAGTTCCTGTTCCTGGAGCCTGTAAGAAGCCTAGAAATTGCTAAACTAACAAAAGGTGGGCCACGGATTACATAATCCAGCATACAGGGAATTACAATAACCTAGACATGACAAAATGAAGGCATGAATAACAATTGCCTTGAAATCTTGAAATGTAAGAATTTTCTGAGATAAAATTAAAACATAACACCAAGACTGTTAACACATGGCTTTCAAATTATGAGAGCACTCACAAGTTTTAAGAAGGCTGAAAACAATTGTATAGTCTTTTTCTTCACAAAAAGTGCTTGGCCATCCAGCTTTTAATATCATCTAAACCTGTACTGAAACATTTCAATGAGCACATGTTGGGTACTAGAGACAGGTAGAGTTATGTGTAATCGGTATAAAAATAAGAGATTTTATGCATCAGATATACCCTAATGGAACCATATACATTGAAAAGAGAACAGGACCTAATATATAACCCTGGGCGACTCCATAACCAATGATTGGCAACACAGGATATACTAATGCCCACATTGACTCAGACATTCCTATGACACAAATGAGATTTTAACCAATCTGTCCCCAGGTCCCAACTATGACCTTCAACACAATGTTATTAATATTGTTGAAAGCAGCAGGTTTGAAGACTTAAACAGCACTTGTATCAGAGTCCACAGCAAGCAAAACAACTTCTTTTCTTTCCCCCAGGCCCTCAACCTGACGTGTAACATCTCAGGCGACCCTGTGCCTGAGGTTACCTGGCTGAAGAACGACAGGGAGCTGGTGTCCGACGACCACTTCATTCTGAAGTTTGCATCGGGCAAGTTTGCCAGCTTCACCATCACCACGGTGAACACAAACGACTCGGGCAAATACAGCATCCTGGTGAAGAACAAGTACGGCACGGAGAGTGGTGACTTCACTGTGAGTGTCTTCATCCCAGACGAGGAGCTTGGCAAGAAAAAGTAGGGGAAAGTACAAGCAGATTTGGGGATCGGCAACTAGAGAATGAGTAAATATGTACAAAGGTCGAAAACTAACAGAACCCCTTCAAAATAGTGCCCTCCAAAAGAATGATCTGATTGTGGTGACGAGATATTTGTTGATGAATTTGTTGCTGATAGTAATGTTCGATAATAATTTATTTAAGCCCTGCGATACAACCGGCTGTTTGGAAGTCAAGGGGGAATTTCACTTTTAGAGAAGGAAATTACAGAATGGTGCTAAACTGAGCTCATGGGCTGAAGGTAAAAAGCGTTGGTCCAATCTTTTATCACATCAGAGAGATGTACCCCAATGTCACCAGGCAATGCTTTTACTGTGCTTTTATTTGTATTTAAGAGGCTAGCTGAGAGCTTGTTGAAGTACCTCAGGACTACTGTACCCAGTCATGACTTTCATGACATCCCAGTTTCGGTTCCTTTCCATCTCACAGAGCTAATTGCCATGAAGTGGAACAAACCGTAAACTAATGGGGGTCCTCAAGGACTTGGACTGGGAGCCCTGCTAGCCTTGCTGCCCACTTTCTTGCTCTATACTAGCCTGAGGGCAGCAGTGTAACATTAGCATTTTGTTGTGCTCCTATATGTGTGTTGACGTTTTACTGAGGAAAAAAAAAATGCAGTCGTGACCTGAGAAACCTGAGAAGCTCTGGTCTGAAATGGATGCTCTCAAAATTTAGGTTTCGCTTTTCTTTTCTGTCTCCTGGGAATGTGTGTAGAATATGCTGTCGATATTTATTTAGTAATCAAGTGTCATTTCACTGCATGTTAGTCATGACATTACATCCTTCCACATTTGAGTTGTATAACATCACTTCCTGAGTCACTGCATTCTCTTTAATTTGCATTGGCATCATTTTCCCTGGCATGACATAGCAATTGTGACATCATTTGTTACTCCATAAAGGTTTTGGCAGTACTTCCTGTGCCATTACAAGACAATGACAACCCTGTCCTGTTTTCAATAAACAGAGCACATACTCCCTCACTTCCCTCTCTGTGTGATTGCACCGTCTCATTCTTACTGTCCCTCGCTCCTTCCCTCCCTCTCTGCACTCGTCTGCTCCTTCACCCCTGCCACCCCACTCTCGTCCATCGCTCCCAACACTGCGTCTGATCCAAGCGATGATACCCCGGACCCTCGAGCACCAGAGCGCACGCCAACCAACTCCACAGACTGCCTCACTCCCTCTGTCATACATGCACACAACCTGTCTGTCTCTCTCATACACATGTACACCCACAACAACACACACATACACACACACACAGCAGCAGTGGGAGTCATAGCCGCATGGTCACACCCATACTTGACATTACTAATAGGAGCTGCCTTTGGAACAGTGTGTAGTAAGTTTAAATGTTTACACAGCAGCCAATATTAAGACAATATGTTCATTATTACACTAAACAGACAAACAAAAACTAGATGCTAATAATCATTTGCAATAACTTCTCATCACATTCCGTCACATTCAACTTTACGAGAATTAAAATGTCTACATTGAAAAATTATTAAACATGCTTTACACAACCACATCATGACATTTGCTTATGATCACCAAACTGCACAAGAAATACCCTGTAACACTCTCAGGTAAGCACTGTAGAACCAGGTAATTGCAAGAATATGGAAAAAATCATAATGTATGTTAATCACACACTGTTGAAGATTATCATTTGTTGTAATTATTTAGACTTTACTGTAAATTTGGAATTATTGTTGTAATTACTTTGAATTGTTAGAGTTTCACAATACGGTCAATATGACCCACTGACTGCAATATACTTGGTGCCAACAGTTATTATGTTTGCTACGGAAAGTATTCTATGTTATTCTCTAAAATTATTACTAGCTATCAGATTAATTCCCGTTTCTAGGTATATTTCTAATGTTGTGTTTGCTTTAACAGCTGAACGTGGTGGAGAACTTGGGTGACTGGGGTGCACTTTCATACCTGGCCGATGCAGATGGAAATGTGGTGATTGGGCCCACAACACCCATCCCCCCCGCGCTTTTGTCTAAAACGCAGACGCCTGTCAAGCCCATGTGCTCAAGGCCATCCACCTCCACTACACCTGCTTCACCCACTCCAGCTTCTGCTGCACCTCTCTCTCCATCTTCATCATCTCTCATTTCAGAGGAGAAACCCACAAAGAAAACAGCCAATGAGAAGAAGAAAGAGAAGAAGGTGACAAAGAGAAAAGGTGAGATACATTTCAGAGATTATATACATTAGCTAGAAAAGGTTTGGGAAGACATTTGAATAATCTGAATGTATACATGAATAGCTTCCAAAAAGTGATCTGATTTAAATAATAAATAAGAGTTCCAGTGTGCAGGAGAAATTAAGGACATCTCAGTAGTCTAAGACTCAAATATGCAGTCATGCAGGGTGACTGTAATCCAAAACAGAGTCAAACAATGGTGATGTAAGCAAAAAACATGTGGGAATTTAATAATAGCCAATTACAGTCCTGACCCCAGACTCACTGAAGTGAGGCACTTTGTGTATACTGCATATGAAATATTATTATTATATTATATTATATTATATTATATTATATTATATTATATTATTTTATATTATGCCAAAATACTTAATTGCTGCTGTGCAGCAGCTAACCAGCATATTTTTGTGACTAACATTTCTTTTGTAATGTTTATGAAATATCACATTTTTTATGGAGTCCTGATAATTCCAAATGACGAGTACCTGAAATGTATAACTATATTTTTGACAGGTGAAGCTGTCAGAATGAAGTTTTTTACCAGTACTGTCTCACACAGACTCTGTTATTTTGAAACTACCCGTTGGAGAGGCGGAGTCTGCTGAAGCCACGCCCACAACACCTGTTACACCTGGGCCAGAGAGCACACCCATTGCTACATTTTTGCCTGACCCAGAACAAGCACAAGAAGTATCCGGAGAAGAACTTGCATCAATGTGAGTGACAGAGAGAGAGAAAGAGAGAGAGAGAGAGAAAGGGGTGCAATGCCTGACATGGTCTAAGGCTCAAAGAAAATGACGTAAGTGTTTAGGTGTAGACAGTGTTACTCTATTCCAGTGCACATGTGATGTGGTGTGTTAAAGGCACTGTTCCACATATCTGTGAAGAATCGTTCACTGCAGTTTGTAATAACTATATAAAAACATGAGTAAAATGAAGCCCATGTCATTTATTCATCATTCATCATCGTTTCAGTGATTATTTAATAAATGATGTCACTGATGGAAGAACAGCCTTTGTGGCGACGGTTTAAAGTGAGTCATATTGTAAATATAACTGACCATCTGTTTCACGTAAGAGGATTTAAGGATGAAGTCAGGATATACATTTTCACATTGTTAAACTGACATGGTGGGTGCAAGGTGAGCATGTAGCCATAAGAACTCAAGGTATCGCTTTTATAGAGCTGACTACATTAGAGGGATACTTTACAGGGCATGTTTTACTGATGGGGCACAGAGCGGAAAAAGTAGACGAGAAAAAAAATATTCTCTGGGCGCTGGGCTAAAACGGTTTCTCACTTAATGAGCGTGTGAAACCCGTATTTCTGTGGGTGATGATGTAGGTGGGTGTGTGTGATGAGGAACTTCCTGCAAATTTGATGCTGCCACATTGGAAAAATTAAATGTGCAAATAATAGCCCCAATTACTTTTAAATTTGATCCTAATATTTCATTTTCTCAGTTTAAATGTTAGGCTAATGCATAATACCAACTTCAGCCAGGTGAGCTTATAGTCTTAGACTTGATTCAGATGATTTAAAATCAAGTGCATAAGCCACTCTGCATTAAACATATGGGACCTGCACTGCTGAAGCAAATAATAAGAAACATTTTTACAAGTTACATGTGCATCTTTTGAGATGTGGACCAGCACATTGAATGACAGCACGCAGCCTTCTGAATCTGATATTGGACTCACATTCAGGTAAGAACACCTAAACCCTAAACCCATATTTGTCCAATGCATACAGCATAAAATAATTTTTATTCATTTGTCATACTTTTGTATTACTATTTTTAAACAGCTACAGATTCAAGGTTATACTGGACACAGAGCATCGACAATATTCATTATATTATGGGACCACAGATAGAACACTGGGGTTTACTTTGCTATAAAGTTATCATAAAATTTTAAACACAATTAAGTTAAAGTTATGAAGTTAAACACTAAATCTAGGTCTATTTTCTGTTTTTCGGTGTTGTCATGTCACGTGAGTTGTCAGGTGAGAGAGACTAATTCTGTATGCCATGTGAAAGTGTGTGCTGACCACTGGCTTACCTGCCCCTCTAGAACCTAGAGCAGTGACATCACCTATTTAGTTGTTTAGTGACAATAGACAAGTAGAATACATTCTGACTGGCCTTGTTGGAACAAAGATATTGGAACTGGAATGTCAGTAGGGATTGTATCAAAATACATACATTAGTAAGCTGCCAAACCCCACTTTAGAGATTTACAAGAGATAGAGACATATGACAAGAGATACTAGAGATAGGATATGGTTACTGCCGTGTGTCTGCCCTGCTTGTGATTTACAATTCTTACACAGGAGTACCCACATGATACAGCCAAACCACACACCTCTAGTAGATGTGTGCGGATTGAAGTGTAAAATGTCTGTCTGAAGTACTTAAGAAGCATGGCAGACTACAGTGTGTGTTTAAACCCCCCCCCCCATGTTGAACATGTTCAGTTAACTAATGAACAGTGTAAGAGTGCATTTAACAATAGTTAAGAGAGTTAACACTGTGGAATTATAGCTCTCGTGGGGCTGGGTGAGGTAGAAAAGTGCCATGTTTTGAGTTTTGAAACTAATGCTGACACAGGGAGCTCAACCACAGGAGAGCAGTGTCAAGCCAGCAACAACAACCTTAGACAACAACCAGTTCATCAGTAACAGGCTTGGATATGTAAAGCCCTTTTAAAACTTGCTTTCACTGACAATATACAGTGTGAAAAAATTAAGATACCCCATGAATTTTTTTTTACATATTTAAACATATGGACATTTCATCTTCATTTTAACAATACTGAGTTATGGAAGGGATAGATGTAACATACTGTAGCCAAACAAATACAACTCAGTTGTAACGTACTAATCAGGCAGACAAGGATCCAAGTGCAGATAATAGCCATTTTTATTGAAACAATGATTACAGAGCTATCAAACAGATGAGTTACTCCGTTCAAGCTGTGTTGTGCAGGAGTGTAGTAATCGTGGTCAGGACAGTCCAGGGTCACGCCGGTAAGACAGAAGCCAGGAGGTACAGAGGGACTAGGCAGGGGACGAGGTCTAGGAGGAGAGCAGAGGTCAGTACACGGGAAAGCAGCAACACAGAGAAAACGCTTGGTATGTGACATGGCAACAATACTTCGCAACCTGGAAGAGTGAGGGGGAAGCTTAAATAGTTGTGAAGGGGAGGGGCAATGAACGGCAGGTGAACCGCATCACACGGTGATCACGTGCTGTTCCTGACATCAATAAATGTCTTTTAAAAATAATTTGTAAAATTTAATTATTAGAAATGCAGTTTTCTCATTTTCGAATTCTAAATTCAAATTCTAATCTGAGAATCAGGTGCACCACATCAGCTGCAGATGATTGAACCATCAATTGAGAGGACTTTGGAGGAGGCTGTCCGATTTGAACATCAGACATTAGTTTGCTTTGCTCTTGATTGTTGAAGTGAGGTGGTATCGCCATAGCAAGATTTTTTAAAAGAAGGTTGTAGGTGCGGATGAGTCTAGGAAGGAATTAGGGAAGGGAAACCATTAGAAAACAGCTAAGAAGTCTCCAACTTTCCTTGAATGTCATCATGGGGACTTACAGGTAGCTGTTGTCATCTTGATGTCAAAGTACATCTACCATCAGACAGAGTGCAGGCACAAGTGTGATTTTTATGGGAGATGTGCAGGGAGGAAACCCTTGCTGTCTACAAAACCAAGACCAGAACTTCTGGAACAATGTGCTTTGGATGGATGAATCCAAAGCATTAGAGCACAAGAACCTCATAGCACCTGTGAAGCATGGAGTTGGAGATGGAGATGGAGATGGTTTGGGGCTACAACAGGGCCTGGCACACTCTCCATCACGGAGTCCACTATGAGTTCTTCACTGTATCAGGTGCCCGAGGAAAATGGGCCTCCGTCTGTCCCAAAACTGAAACTGAAGCGGGGGAGGACCATGCGACACAACAATGACCCAAAACATTTCAGGAAATCTGAGGAATGGAACAAAAGAACGAAACAGAGAGTTCTAGAAAGCCTGAGTCAAAACGCTCATCTAATCCCTATTGAGATGCTGGGATGAGTGGATTTATGTGTTTTGATTGTGTTATATTTATTATTTTTTCGGATCTGTCATTTGTGGGGAACACATTTCACTAACAAATACAGAAATCTGCATCACGGGGCCTTTGCTATAAACATCACTGCCATCATAAATTCTGTCTTTGCATCTCCCTTGTCTCCTCTTCCCGTGTCTGTGTGTTTCTCCTGATCCCAGGCGTACAGTAAGAACGATGTTGGCCGGCTGGTGGCGCAGGTGCTGGTGGTAATTGTGGATCTGTGCAGGGGCCTGATCCAGGACCTGCTCTCAGGCTGCTGGTGGTCAGCCCAACGTCTCACTGCACTGCACACCCTTTCACGTGTGCTTCGGGTAGCTGGGGGTGTTGGGGGCATTCTGCTTGTTCCCACAGCCCCACAAATGCAGATGACACATGCAGTAACTTGGGATTTGCTGCATTGTGCTTTGTTATTACAGCTTGGTGTCTATTGCAGCACAACGTTCTGCAGTTTTCTTAAATCTGGTAGTCATCCTTTCCCAGCTGATGGATCTGTTTCGCTTACCTCTGCTCATGCTATATATTTAGTTAATTTGGTTAAAATATATAGTCCATTTCATTTGTTAGATCAGTTTATTTGATTTGACCAAGAAGACCTGCGTGTCTAAATGTTTTTAACACATTATAAAGGAGGTTCAGAGATATGCTGACCATGGTATATGACCCCAGAGAAAAACATGGTTAGGACTGTGTAACATTGGGAGCATAACACAATGTAGATGCTTGCTGAACTTTAGCGATAATATTTTTATCTCTGGGCGAGAATGAGAGCCGTTATACAGTCCAGAAAACTGTGATGCCAGCAAAAGTACATAAACAAGATTCAATTTCAATATCAAAAACAGTCCAGGTTAAAAACACACGCAAAATCAGGAAAAGACATGAAGGGATAATCCAAGAGAGTAAACAAACAAACAAACTAGGTCAAACCATGAAGTACACACCAGAATAAATGTGTGGTATGCTTTCAAATGGGGTTGTTGTCAATATTTCACAAAGTGTGTTAGACAGTGTTCTTGTTTTATAGAAGTGGTAACTAATAATAACTAATATAGGTGTGAACTAATATTGAGGGGAGGAGGATCTGGGTACGTGTCACCAGGAATTCTGGAGATTGGAGTCTTTGGCGTTTGGAGCCCCACTTTTTTGCACTGTGAACAAACTGAACAGGATGTGACAAACCTATGTACGTCAGCAGCAAGCATCTCCCGCCAATAATGTCCAGTGACCAGTTGTAAAGTGTACATCTCTCCCTGATGACCAGTCAGTACGAGCTCATGTCAGGACACAGTCATTACATGTTGGGAGTAAATACGTTTTTCTTGGCAGGCACTCAACGGGAACATCGAGGTAACCAGCAGTGATTACATTTTTTAGTCAGTCTCCCAGCATTTGGAAGAGACAATGACCCTCGGCTCCTTCTCACCATTCTTGACCACAGACCCCTCTGTGTACATCCATAAATGTCCATCTCATGTTGCGTACAGACTCTAGATTATTGTTGTCTATGAATACTTAAATGGGATGATTTGCCATGTCGAGCCAGTGTCTCCATTCTTCCAGTGCTAGTCTATATGAATAGCCTCTATATTATGATTGTACATAGTGAGTCCTCCTTGGCTGATGTCATATCCCAGAATGGAGATGGCTGATTGGTGGAAGTGGCCCTCCTCAAGCTTGGGTTAGAACATACAGAACATACAACTGGTTCTTCAGTAGCGTTTGTAGCAATTTGCGTACCTGCTTGACATGTGTAGGGAGATCAGGTGAGTAGATCAGAATATCGCCAATGTAAGCGATCACATACTTGTGCAAATATTCTTGAAGTACATCATTGATAAAAACATTGATAGAAACACTGACGGAACTAATGCTAAGTCCGTATAGCTTTACTAAATACGCATAGCGTCCTTTGATTGTTAAAAAGGTTTTCCATCCATCTTGTTCGCATATCCAGTTTACATTATAAGCACTCCTGAGGTAGAGTTTAGTGAACACAGTGTTTTAAGTCCCGATATTCAGTGGGACGGTTGCATGGTGGAGTACGCACACTGTCTGGGCTTTCTAAAGAAGAAGAATGAACACAGAGAACATCTGAAAGCAGGCTCTTGTCTTGACCTACCCACGAAATGGGTAGAGCCCCTGGAGCCGTACAACGTCCCCCCAGACGGCCTCCCAGTAGACAGAAGACTGCTCTTCTCCTGCTGTCTGCAGATTGACATTTACATAGATTGTCGGTTCACCTGTTGACTGCAGAAGAAGCTGGGTGAGGCTTTCTTTGATCAGGAGAGCCAGCATGTCAATGTGAGTTGACTTACAAGGTTATGAGGTATCTTAAGAGGTCTACTGAAATCCATTGTTCATCTAACATCTGAGCATGAGACAGATAGACAGACAAATAGAGTATGAGACAGGTTCAAGCAGGTTAAACATCCATATAGTGTAATTACATTACCAAAATTTGTCCTATAAAATTTTTAACTCTCCATGAACTTGTTTATGTAGGACACTAGTCAAAGTCAAATTTATTTATATAACGCTTTTCACAACACATGTTGTCACAAAGCAGCTTTACAATTGTATGGGTGCAGATCCCTAATGAGCAAGCCAAAGGCAACAGTGGCAAGGAAAAACTCCATAGATGGTGGGGAATAGGAAGAAACCTCTGGAGGACCAAGACTCAAAAGGGAACCCATCCTCCATTGGGCGGCCCGTTAGCACAAGTCCGTGGTGCGCAGGATGGTTCTACAGATAAAGTTAAGGTCCTTGTTACCCGGCCGAGTAGTCACAGTCCCTTCGGTGTAGAACACTAGTGGCATCATTTTAACGCAAGTTTTACTGGGTGCATCATCTCATCAATTTGTGTAATGTCAGTTAACAATTCCCCACCCACATTCATCAAACCTACATTCACCCACATTCATGCACATCTATGCACCCACGCACACCCCCCATGTCCACCCACACCCCCCCATGTTTACGCACATCATCTCATATACAGCATCAGTTGTCATAGCTTGATCTGTATGCAATGTACTGAATATATTTTGTAAATGTATCATTCCCAAATTTTAGTCCAGGAAAAGCATTCTGAGACGTGGTCATGCAAAGCACACACTCACCTGAGAGCACATTCACTGAATGTTTTGTTTGCTTGTTTGGTTTACTTGCAACAGGAGTTTATCAGAGCCCAGCTCTCCTAAAAGTCACTCAGAACCGGCAGGCATGTCATCAAAAAGCACCAGACTCACTCCCATATGCAGCGTACCTGGGAGGAACTGCCCAAGGTCACCAGTCACCTGTCACCCATCTCCAACCCCTTTCCTACCTCTTTTTACAGACGTTTAACATGAAACAGGCCACATAAATTCTCCAATGTTTCAGTCACTATGTGAAAACAGTCTTGGTTTATTACAGGGGGCCACACGCTTGAGTAAAAAAATGTAAATGGTTTTTTTAAATGCACTTTTAAAAAGTGCAGATTTATTCTCTTTTTGTGCTGTTATTATAAATCCTTGTGATTTTTTAAAGGAGTTTCTGAGTATAACACAAAATAGACATGACATCACTGACCATAACTATAATTCATATCTTCATGTAGGAATCTGGGCCGTTTTGAAGTCATACTGTTCACATTTTGCAGTTACTGTTATCTTGCCTTTCTTTCCTTTGAAAATGTCACTTAAGTTGCAGAGGGAAGCCGGAGCTTTTTAAGACTTCCGGGTCATCACTGACCCCATGGTAACGGGGTCAGAGCAAACCCAAGCAGAACCGGCCATTGTAAAACCTCAACCTCCCCTTTCCAAACCAAAGCCTGGAAAGCTGCCATTACAATGGTACCTCTCAAGGCCAGAGCCTAACACAAGCCACATGGACCCTAAATCACAACCTCATGTGAACACGAATAAACCTGACTCTGATCTTGACTCTGATCTTGACTCTGATCCCCATCCACTGCAACCACGAAGCCGCGAGGGCAGATCAGGGCGGCGAGCGTGCACAGCAGAGCCACCTACCTCTCCTCTGCTCCCTACGCAAGAACCAGGCTTCCCACGCTGCAGCCCGTGTGCTGGGGGAGACGAGGGGCACGCACCTCAAGCTCCAGGTCACCTGACTTCCATGTTGCAAGAGGTAAAATATATGTAATTATGAATGCTGTGGTTTAAACAACTACTTATAATATAAACTGGATCCACCTTGAATTGTTTGAACAGCTGATGAAGGACCTCTGTAAGAAACATCCTGTTTATCTGGACGTCTACCTGGAGTCCCATGTTGCTGCTCGTTACTTCGACAAAATGTTCAGATGCACTCTGGCAACCATTTCACGTGGCACCTTCACACTTCAGGGAGTAGAGCAAGGCCCTGGCAACACCAAGGTCATAGGTTTGATTCCCAGGGTGCTCACGTACTGTCATAATGAGAAATGTGTAAGCTGCTGTGTATAAGAGCATCTTCTAACTGATGTGAATGTACAGTCTTGTGTTTTGTTTTGGCACAAAATATTTTCTGTGTGTGTCCAGTGAGTCAGAGGGTGTCAGGATGTCAGGGTTTCAGGAACCGCGCCCCATCCTAGGACAGAGCTCCACCCAGAGGCACTACGTCCACAACACATGTTCACAATCCCCAGAATACTAGTTACACTCACCTGTTTCCTATAGCCACACCTGCACCAGGCCTATATAAGCACAGTTGTTACACTTCCTCTTTGTGAACAATTGCCCATTATGTTGCCTACTAAGCGTTTCTCTGTAAATATAGCTCTCCTGTGTTTTGACCTCTGTTTCCTCTTTAGACCTCATACCCTGCCTAGCCCTTGGAGTTCTGTTGGACTCGGCTCCATCTAAACATCTATGGATGCAGAGCTCCAAGGCTACCCAGGCAGCCTTTAGAATCAGGTCATGTGAGCACAAGACATGTCGAGATGAATTGCAGAGATGCAGATGAACTGATATGTAGCTCAAGCCTGTTTGCCTCATCTAACTGCATTTGTTATTAACACTCTCACTGCTATGTAAATGTGCCATATTTGTCGATTGTGATTTTCACCAAACCCACGACCCTCCAGTCACAAGACCAGATCCCTACCACCAGACCATGACTGTGTCAGTGATTATCATCTTAGATCTTATTATACCAGGTCAGTATTGTACAGTTTCTTAAAGAATGCTAAGCTACTTCACTATATTACAGAGTCTGGAACACACTCACCTTTCAGTAGTTAAACACAACCCGGCCATCATCCCAACATGGACGTGAGGGCTGGATAAAACCATTTCTGTATCTGCTTAGGATTTTTTTTAGTGTATAATGTAATCATCACATTTCAACCTTTAATTCTTTAGATATTACAACTGCACCCTGGCTGGGCCATTACCTACAAGCTGGCATGCAACACTCAATTATTTTAATAGCTCATAATGTAGGAGGGCTTTCTCGTGTTGGCGTGTAATTTAGGCAGCAGAGGAAACCTATCTGAAAGAGAAAAGGCAGCAGAAAACCAACCACTGGTGCTTCTAGGTGCAGAGCAGTGTACATGTGTTCACACACCAACACGTAGCCCGAGACGCAAAGTATTAACCTTTTAACGCCTGTTACACACACCTACACCCACACAAATAGAAATTATTAATATACAAAAGGGTATAAGTGTATAAGGCCACTCCCCCTGAGCCCCCTTAGCCTCTGGATAATGCGGTTGGCTGCCAAGAGTTATCACTGCGCTCAGCACTTACCCAGTAAGTGCTCTCAGAATCTAAATGAACTATAATGTGTAGTAGGCTTCTGCGTTTTTCAAAAACGGAGGTGTTCAGGAGCCTCTGATTGATACAGACAGGTGTGATTAGGGCACGAGTTAAACTCAGGCTAGTATATCTCTAAAATCATGGTTGGGCTACAAACCACACAACAGTCTAAACATACAAACATTATAGCATGGTTTAACAAATATGAGCTATCACCTGAACCCCGCATTGTTAATGTCTTGAAGCTCCTCCCCATCTCTCTCTGACAGGTCTGATGTTTAGGACAGTTCGTTCCACAACTTGGGAAACATTGGACACATCAGGACATTGCTAAATTCAACAACACTATCCTTAAGCACGCAGAACTAGTTAACGTACCATTTTTCATACTTACTCCCTAATATCTTTATATACACTGAGGAGGTCAGACACATTTTACTCATAGTTGTGATTGGCATGGCAAGAAAGACTTTACCCTGGGTCAATGTCAGAGGCATTTTACCTCAAGGACCCCCATTGACCTGGGTTTATCTCATAAGTAAATAAAAATATTTAGAAATTATATGTATTTAAGAAAATATTAGAATGATGCTATTGCCTCAGCTGTGGCCTTGAGTTCTTTGTTTTTAACTGCACTGGGGTTGCAGGGTACTGAGGAGACAGTGGGACAGACTCCCATCTATATACAGTAGGAGTTTTTCTTTTAGGTAAGGTGAAAAACATAAAAGACCTTTAGCTGAAATTAGAGCAGATATGTATGTGTGTCTTCCAAAAAGTGCCAGATTTGTTTGTGTGTCCTCTGATGGACATGCTGCCCAGATATGCACACAGTACAGGTGGCTGCTAACAGAATTCATATTGAATATGGAAAACAGGATAATGAACACTTGCCTGTCATATACTGTTCTTTTATGATGTAGTAATAGGACCAATTCATTTTTAGATTGGACTGGTGAACATGCCTATAAGCACTTTAGAATCTAATTTAAATCTAAAGTGTGTTTTATAGACAGGCAATATCAATGTCACACCACCACAAACTGAGGAGTTTTGAAGAAATGTATTTATTATTTCTATTTGACATTACAAAATGGCTTTCATGTTGGCATTATAAAAAAAATATTTTATGTAATTTGACCATTGCAAATAACAGTGTCTACTTGTTGAGCAAGACATTTATCAATTTGATGATATAGGCCCATTTTTGTCATAATAATAATATAGTTCATTGTGAGCTACTCATAAAAAGAGTGAGTTCAGAACAAAGAGTCCTTTTCTACAGTAGATTTTTCCTGTAATAAGGCTTTTTACAATCATTTCAGTACATAAAAAAATATCTAGTAATAAAAATCTTTGCCAAACAAACATCCACACAGATGAACACACACCCGTACGATTGTTATATATAAATGACATTTTCTGTAATAAGGCTGTTTACATTCTATTGTTTCAGTTAAAACTAAAGACAAAAAAGAGAAAACATCTAGCATTACAGGTGTTTTCACACCTTCCTCAAACATAATGCTTCATACATAAATAAAATTCAGGAAACCTGGTTTCTCCAAAACTGTTCTATAATGGTCTGGCCTTCTAACCTCAGTCCTTCATGAAATGTTTAAAGAATTTTTTATGAAGACAGACAAGAACTGACCCTCCAACCTAGTTTTTGTTGTATAGTTGTTCTTGCTGTTAACAGTGAACATCTGAGAGGAGACATTTACTACTAGAGAGGGAAACATTACTACTTGTGTTCTTTGGTTACAAATGGCCAAACTGACAACTACGACATTTTTTTATTTTCTTGCCACATTAATAGCTTGTTGTGCCTGTTACTTACTTATTATTTAATAACTGTTATGTCTCCTTATATTCTCTGTAGGAGCTTATGTCTTAAAACATATAATGTCTCTTTCCTGGTTTCCATGGTACTGCTCAACAGATCTCGCTGCTGATTGGTTATCTTTTGGCTGGTAAGGGGTAAAGCAGTACAGCACTAAACGTGGAGAGGACTTCAGCGGACGCAGACTCCGCCAGCATCCCGGACATCTTTACGACCCCCGCCTTCTGACCTTGCCTGAGGTCCAGCACAAGGCTGGCAGAGGCGGAGCCACCGCAGAAGCACCCTGCAGAGGCCACGCCCCCTGAGCCTGACGTGTCGAGCCTCTGGATACTGCGATTGGCTACCGAGAGAACCGCTTGTGCTCGTTCTCCCTCTGGGGCTGTTATCACAGCGCTCAGCAGGTAGCGCCCATCCGTGGGCACAGTAAAGATACCTGCAGGATGGACACGGACATGTTTACCTCTCCTCATTTTTATCGTATTTATATGGCCCTAGTTCATCTACTAATAATCCAGTAATGCATTAATAATCTCTGGTCTATCGGAAGTGGTGGTGCAGGACTGCGCACCTGTTTTCGGGTCGTAGTGTCCGCCATCATTAAGCAGAACTTTGTTGAAGCGGATGATGCCAACCTCTCCAGAGTAAGAGGATAAGAGGGTCAGGCCAGCTGAAAATGACACAGGAGCACTCGCACTCGTACGACCTGAAACACACACACACACACACACACACACACACACACACACACACACACACACACAAACACACACACACAAACACACACACAAACACACATCATGCATGCCTTACATGTGCGATAACCAGCAAAACCTGTGGCGTATATTTAACGTATATTTTGTATTAGATTTTAAAGTTATATCTACAGTTTATCAAAAGCATAAGAATGGTTTCAAAGTACCTGACAGAATGTGAGGGATGATGGAGACTGGTGAGGAAGGGTAGCCTACAGAGGACGGGGCAAACACACAGCTTTAGAACACTTTAACACTGTATATCTGTCATTATGTACTCAAACAAGTCAGGATGCTTCTATTTCAAATACCTGTTTTATAACTCTTGAACATACAACACAGTTAAAACACTCTGATGGAACCACTTGGTTCCAGAACTGGGACAGGTGGAGGGAGGAGAAAACCCACTGACCCGGCGCAGCAGCATATCCCTTAACGGGTGTCATGCTTCCATTGGCTCCCTGAGGAGGGCGGGAGGAGAGTTTGGTTCCGGGTGGTCCCGCCTCCCCCGACTCCAAGACAGGAGAAGCTGGAAGGGCGGAGCTTGTCTCCATGGGAACACTGGAATCTTCCATACCACTACGAACACCTGGAGAGGGAGAGAAGGAGGGAGAGGGAGAGAGGAAATTAAGAGGAACCAGAGCAAAATAATGATAGTACTGACGGAGTTAACAGGTGCGACAAAAGTGTCGTAAACCTCAGTCCGTTTCTTCGGGCAGATTTAGAAATAAAAGCTGCCAGGATGTCATGTTGACTGTGAACAGCACACACCCCCCATATCCCCGCCCAAGGAACTACTAATGGAAAGTGTGTGTGTGTGTACATGTGTGGGCGCTTGTTCAGCAGTGAGACTGTGGGAAAGTTGAAACTCTAACATCTTGGCAAATTACTAAAAAAAAAAAATCCTCTAGTTTCAAATGAAGCAGCAACTCAAACTCTATCTGACTGTTCACTGCGATCATTTAAAGGTCAGGAAGTATAAAGTGGGATTTTTATATAGTGCTGATCATCTGTACAAAGGGCTGTTTCAACATAATTATCCACTAACTAAAAACTGCATTAAAATTAAAATCACAAATGAAGACTTATATATTTTTTATGGATGTAGTAAAACCATGAAACACCATGAAGCAAATGCCTCTCGTTGGTAGTCAGCATGTTGCAGGTTGTGATTAGTGGTTACTTTTCCTCTCAGTAAAAACCATGTGTGTTTATTTACTTACACTGGGCCCAAGTGTTTATGGCAACTACTTTTCACACATCCAAACATCCAGTCATGCTCAGGGTCACTCAACATTTAACAATATGCTATAATAACATTGAATAATAATGTGAAAAGTGCTATCCTAAAATCAGTGATCTGGAATTTATTTCTGGATAAATTTATATAAACATTTGTTTCTGGACAAAAAAAGGTAACTAATGCTGTGTTCTCTTATTCACAAGGGAATAACTAGGATTGTAGGGTTAAATAGAAAAGTCAATGATATTCCATTATCATATTCTAAAATATATTTTTCTCTTACACCCCCAACACACACACACACACACCCATCCACACACAGAGGGTGTTTTCCTGCAGCAGATTAGAGAGGCCTCTACTCCCTGTAGCAGTATTATTTTCCAAAGCCTTTTAACTCACACTCAGTAATGATGAACCATTTCCGAATTGCGTATTAGGGCTACAGAGGATTTCATACTCCTCTTACTGATAACTTGCATGCAAAGTGATAAAGACTGAGGCAAACTGATGCTTGTTTATGGTTGACCTCAGTGAATTACGTCCGCACTGTGTAATTGTTCCGTGGTGTATTCATGTCCCTCTCTTCAACTCCAGATCTTAGAATAGTGAGGTGACCCTCAGCAGGAAGACGTGGAGGGTTATTTTAATTATGTATTCCGCACTGTAAACCTGCTTAACACGACTTCTTTCCCGTGACCTGTGATATCCACAGGATCTGGATGCCAGCTGGCCTGAGTTACATCCACATGCCCACACATGTATCATGTAGAAGCAGTCAAGTAAATACGACCTTTCTGTTGACCCTGCTTTAAAAATCATGGGGTCAAAGGATGTTTCCAAGGAGTTAAGCTGCATTAGGGGGCTTTCAGAGGATGCTAAATTTCCTCGTCTAACTTACGTGGTGACTTTAAATAGGCATGGCTGTAAAACCATAAAGCCAGTCAGTTCCCATGGTGATCTGAAAAAGGCCTCATGTCATATTCATGTCCAATCATATTTGGCTAAAATAATGTAGCTACATAGGGTCATATTGTGAATCAATTAGCTTCAATAATTTTAGTTTGCGTCATTAGCATTCATGATTAAGGCTGCTTAACATGGCTGTGAACTGCGTGGCAGTTGTTACCAGCTGTGCTTCTGAAGTTGCTGAATGTGTCCAATGTCATTTGGTAAATACCTCATTACTATCTGGTTGGATATCAAAAACTATGAGTATTCATTGACACATCAGCCTCACCATAAAATGTTCCTTATGGACTGCTATCATAGTTAAAAAGTCAATAAAAATACGGGCTATAGCATATTTTGCTAATAGCTTGTGGCTTTTTTCAGGATCTTCTGTAATATCTCTATTTGTGTGGAACCGTACTTGTACATGTCATAAACCTAAACTCAGTATACTGGCAAAATGCTAAATAAATAAATAAAGTGTAAAACAATAAAACAAAAATCTGACAGAGCCTCGTTTTCACTCACGTCTGAGTGGAACAGCTTATCCCTTTGGCAAGACAGCATGAAGCAGGTAGAACTGCACAGTGCTCCCTTTCTTCCTTGAAACCAAAACGTTTTAAGAGCCTCTAATGCCTTGAACGGCAATGAAACGTTTTGGGGTGATTTAACATTGTTACACTGAGAAACCATCTCACGTTGCACCACCTCCTAGAACGGCAGCAATCATTGACAGTTTACGTGAAACACGGATGGATCAGGCCAGTTGGAACTACTCAGTGTAAGAAGATGAATGGCACCTTTGAAGATCTTCACAAGAGGCAACTGAGAGGTACTCCACGCTGAAATGCCCTTTAACTGGCTCATATCAGGATACGGCTGATACGTTTGCTCCAAAATGGAGTCTGCCAGTCAGGCTATCCTACCACATCCAGATAACAGGGCTATAAATACGCATCTATGCAGCTGGGCAAAAAGGACAAAGACAGACTGGAGAAGAAGGTTCACAGTCACAGTTCAAAGGTCAGAGTGGACCATGATGCCAACACGTGCACACACAAACGCACGCACACATACACCATATAAAGATCAAGGAACCGACTTCTGGAATGGGCTGTTAGCAAACATGCACAAGATGCAGTGTAGGAAACACAGCAGCCAAAGGGGGGCCCAAGTCTTCATTTGTTACATAGCAGAAGACAGGCTGCCCTACTCTACTTCACCCAGGGAGCTGAAGAAGGAACGCAAGAGTCCATCAACTTCAGAGCCACAGAAATGGCTGCTTCACAGTGCCGTTTTCTGCAGAGACATCCAATGGTATGGAAAACAATAGGCCTGTTGTATTTTTGTAGCATCTGAAAGGAATTTTGTTCAGCTGATATAATGTACACAATCTGTAAGTTCAGTTGAAATGAAAACAGTGAGGGGAAACAAAGGTTTAAAGTAATTGCTTCTAAATGTGCCTAAAGCATTGAAAAGAACCCTCATGTTTGAAATGCTGATGGGTGCACTGCTTTGGCGGCATTAGCCCTCGTTTTTTAATGCATTACTCCTCTGGGGGGATTATAATCTTTACTGTGCTTATACACACAGGTCAAATGAGTAGCAGATGGACATTCTCTCCCACTAACACACGTAAGAGTGTACATACACGTGCCTGTGTGCACAAGCACGCGCATGCGTGTGCTCACGCACGTGCACACGCACACACACACACATCCTCACACACACTGCAGACAAGCCAAGAGTTGCTCAACTCTTAGGCCTGTCTTGTTAGACCAGACATGTGTGTCCAATCAGGGTACACAGTAGAGTAAGTACCTACCTTGCACTGTTTTACACGCAGACAAAAAAAAAATCACATATGCAACCCTCACTCATAGGAAATCCTTCTCCAAACACTAACGCTTAGTGGTGAGTTCTTCAAACAATCCAACCCTTAATTCCAGCTGTAGAATGAAGCCCAGCTGTTCCTCAGTCTCACAAGACTAGTTGAAATATAGAAACTGCAGAATGCCAGCTAGTTACAGGATTTACATTAAATGTACAGTCCTGTTCATTATCAGTGGTCATTTTAACAGAGCTTCTGACCTTTTATGTTACTAAAAGTGCTGCTGAAGAAAACAGGATTACTGGTAGAGGAGATTTACCTGATAGCCATAGACTCACACAACACATGACCCGAAAGGTGACTTTGTTAGCCATAGTCTTCCATTCACCTCATTTTAAATGGCTACAGAGACCATAACCTATTATTAACTCATGACCAAAGTTGTGTTCAATGAAGTACTCTTACAGGTGACATAAAATGCAAAATGTTGACCCAGTCAACAAGGAAGCAGCATTATAGATGATGTCAAATGTTGTTTAGTGACTCTGTTAACATAGTGTTGTGTTTACCTGTGTACTGGGCTGTACTGGCGGTTCTGTTCTGCTTGCTCCCTGTGGTGTGCATTTTTGTTCTCAAAGTGTCAATGTCTGCGGAGTGCGTGAGGACAGTGCTGTTGAGCTGCCGGACGCAGTTCCAAAGGCCGTTCACGTGTTTGCTGAGTCCATCTTTAATCCGCAGGAGACTGTCTGACATTGGGTCCATCCTGCCGCACAGGCTTTCAATTCTGGTCAACCGTCCGTCGACCCCAGAAATCACCCCCTCCAACCTGCTCACCAGTTCTTGGCTCCTTACACAATCCTCCTCCAGTTTGTAAAGTCTGTTAGACAGCTCGTTGGTGGGAGTTTGATGGCTGACCGTGTGGTCGAGCACTCTGACCGAGTTCCCCAGATTTTCAACCTGCTGTGCCAGAGAGTCCACCTCACTCTTCAGGGTTCCTGTGTGTTTCTCAATCTCTGCCACATACTGACCGTTCATGTGATCTGTTGCTTGCGATTGTGGGTCTTCTACAGCCGGCACAGCCACACTGATCTGACCCTCCAATGTTTTGTTTTGCACCTCCTTGCCTGCTGCCCACTCCTTCCTCATTTTCTCCTCCAGGAGGAGGCAGCGCACCGCTGTCTTCGTCTCCAACTGAACAAACTTCTCCTCCTCTTGGGCCTTCTGCTGTGTGAAGGTTGCATTCACTTCACTAGCCAGGCTCTGATGTGCATTCTTCAGGTTCTGGATCTCCAGCTGAAGGTCTGGGACATCTGACCCATTCGGAATGCCTGCTGAGATAAGGTGCTTCGTGTCCTGGATTTCCTGGCGAAGGTCGGCTTCTTTGGACTCTAGGAGCTCGGTGAGACTGAGGTAGGACTCCTCCTGGCCTTCACACTTCTCTTTAACAGAGAGCATTTTGTAGTCGCATGCGTTCTTCAAATCAGCCATCTTAATGTCCATTCCTTCCAGCATCTCAGTGCGGAGGGCTTGAAGTTGTTCATCGATGTAAGCCTGGCAAGGGCAGTCAGTGGTTGATGGGGAGGGCAGGAGAGGGGCCGTGGCCTCTTCTGTTAGCCGATTCACCTGGCCTTCAAGCTGATGAAGCTTTGCCTCCAATTGCTGGATGGTGTTGGTGTTGATGCTGATGGTGTTAGAAAGGTCCTGTACCTGTTCCTGGAGCTCATTCGCCATTGGAGAAACTGGAAGGTATGAAGGGAGCAGGAAGCTGTCCGTGCCTCCGGCCAGGGCGCCCTGAGGTTGTCGCAGGTTTCCCAGGAAGTTTTGAAAAATCTTGCTGGTATCTTCTTGGAGGTCCACACGCAGGTTAGTGTTGGCAGCCTGCAAGTTAAGGACCATTTGAGAAAGTCGCTGCACTTCTTCCTCCAGTTCCGAGACTCTAGAACCAATGTGGTGTCCTCCGTTACTCCCAGGCTCTCCACCCTCTGTCCAGAAGTGCCTGGTTTGTCCATTTTGGCCAGGCTGTATCCAAGGATGTGAACCAGCGAACACTTCTGGTCCTATTGGAGAATACAAAGTCAACATATATTCGTTACATTTGTAGCTAACAAATTGGCAAATTCCTGTAGTCAAAAACCAAGGATGCTAAATAAAATCGTGACCACATGGATGTAGTACCAAGAGTTCTTGGCTCTGCCTTGACCTTTCATTTGTCTCCTTCTAGTAAAAAAAAAAAAAACTTTTTGTGAGAAAAATTCTCACAAAGTTCTACAGAGCAGCAGAAGGCCTACCAAGGACACTCTGTTGCTGCCCGTGGATGGGTGGTGGATCTGGTCGTGGTTCTTGAAGAATGTGAGAAGCCAATCCAGGATCCTTAAGCTCCATGCAGTCATGACCACGATAACCTGGGCAACATCTCCACTCCAGTTCAGTGACTTGCTTGTGGCCCACCTTGTACATGGGCCTAATATGAGTACGGTATCTGAATTCACAGATATGACATTGTCACATAGTATCAATTAAAAACAAACCAACAACCCAGGGAACATTTTTACAGCCCCGGGGAAAACACTGTTAGTGAAAGCAGACCATATCTGTCAAAACAGCAACTGAAAATGTGATGTTCCGATAAAGCAAATATACGCACTAGAAATATTCATCTGATTCTGTGCCAGGTCTTTAACATACTATGGTGTCCTAGTCATCTATAAATTCCAACATTCCAGTACTGAATGACCCATGGTGTATAATTACAAGTTGAAGATGTGCCGTACATGCAAAGCAGAGCAAAGTGACAGTTTTAAGGCAGCCCACAGAGGATTCTAAGATGTAACTGATCTGGTGTGTATGGCCCCTCTGTCTGCAGTGAATCTCATTCTCCATTTCTCACACTGTTCACAAACTTAAACTTTCAAGGAGAAACAAAGAATGGCATTATTACATGGTACATAATTCATTATGATTTAATCCAACTGTGACACACATCTGGAGTCCAGCTTGGAAAGCGAGTGGGGGGGGGGGGGGGGGGGGGGGGGGGGGGGGGGTTATTGACTAATGTGAGCGTGTGCGCGCATGTGTGTGAGACAGACAGACAGACAGAATGAGAGAGAGAGAGAGAGAGAGAGAGAGAGAGAGAGATAGATAGATAGATAGATAGAGAGAGAGAGAGAGATGAGCTCACTCATACACTCACTCTCACCCACATTCACAAAGGGCGTATGAATCTTCAGTGCCAACACTGAACCTTATAGGAGTTTGGTCATTAACAAATGTCTTACATCAGTGCTTCCTAAAATGTCATCAAGGAACCCTTAACCACTCAGTTCCTGACCACAGATCCCACCCACAAAAATTAACAAGTCAAATTTTTGACAGTGATGGCCCTGATGCTGTCATTTGTGATAATGAAGTAATGTTCACTAGTTAATATCACACTGACACAATTAGGTTACTTGTAAATAATTCAATATGATGAATATTTTAATGTATAAATATGTAATTACAAAATGTCATTGTCTCATTTTATTACTGCATTAGCTGAAGTATTTGTAACATTTCCTAGCTGAGATTTGTGACACTAACACTGTAAAACTCTAAAACTCCACATCCCTTATGCATCTCTGGACTCTTGGCATTGTACAAGTCATAAACGAGTGTCTGACAATAACAGCCTGTATATCAATATTCAAAATATTGAGCAATCAATATTTTTGATAGGCTGTGGTTTTCTGTTTATTACTTTATAAGAAATGAACGTGCTGTTGCTGATTATCTTTTCTTAGCGCATTTCCCACGATGTCAATGATGGAATCACATATATATGTTCACACATAGCCATGATATCAAAACATCTGCGCAGGTGTGTGTGTGTTCAAGAAAGAATGAAAAGAAGTCAATCTTTCACAGCGACGCATGTGAAATTACTTTCAGCAAATGGAAATAAACCTCAGCATACGAACTCTCTACAAAATAATTCTTCGACAAAGGTGCCTTTAACTAGACTGACTGCATCTCAGGCCTAGCTCTGCAACGAGAGAACCGAACTCATGCCCTGCCGACCAATAAAAGCACGCGCGTCTCCGCCCTTCGTGTATTCTTCAGTGGAACTTACATCACTCGCTGCGCGCAGTCAGGCTGATGCGTTGGGCAAGGCGCGAGCTCGGGTTCCACGACGCTCTCCGTCGTCCCCAGTACTGCACACGTCACGTTCTTGTGCACGACGAAGGCGCACCAATTTCTGCGTGAGTGCAATTACGCAATATAAAGTAAATGAATCTGTTTAGCAGCACACCTATTATAGGATTCAGGAGTTCTTCTTTCCACTCCAGAATCAATTAAACTGGCGTATCACGTCCAGATATCTACAAAGTTATATATAACGTACATGCACACTGCGCATTGCACAGTATCAGATAAGCTTAAGTAGTCTGCTCTTGGTGCATCAAACTTTTAATGTTTTTCTTTTTAATACGGAACGGTTCAAGCAATCTGCAGTGTTTCGGCGGTTTACGCTTGAGTAACGTTATTATAGTAACGCTATTATTCCATAAAACACTTCCTACGCTATACGTTTACAAATGGCACAAAAGTTACGTTCATGCAGGCCTATTTAACATTTGGAAATACGTCAGCTGAAGAAAGTACACTCACTTGTTCCTCTGCTGTGCAATCGAGCTTGAGTACGGAGAGCCTTGGAATAAACTGTACCTCGGCGGGGTTCCATAAATTAACGGAACGATTAGTAAAAGTATCACCGAGGATGGCAGTACACAGCCTGCATACGTGGACTTCATGTTTAAATAAAGTAGAACGCGTAGTATATGAAAATGTTATAAAAACCTACACAGGTTTGCTAAAACCTTCGAAGGCTTGCGAATTGTGAGATGTGCTGCTCTCCGCCCGCGCGCCCCGCCCCGCCCGCGCGCGCAGATCTACAGGAGCTTCGCGAGCGGCTTCCGAGCGTCTCGTGCGCGTTCGCTTTAAGCGCGGTCGGGTTTCCAAACTCCTCGTTACAGCCTCTGCCTTGAGGTCTCCCCATAAAGTTATACTGACGGGAAATAACAAGTTTATCTTCGAAACGTACCCTTATTTTCTTTTTGAGATTTTAAACTGTGAACATATCCGTCATGACTACTTGGGACGAAGCAAAACCGAAACTCCACAAAGAACGTTTAAGACGTTAATCTGCAAACGAATTTGGCCATATTAAAATTAGTTAATTTTATTTGTAAAAAAAACAAAAAAACAAAACAGCACACCAATTCAGCATGTTAGGATAGCAGATTAAAACGACCACTGCAATGAAACAAGCCCTAGTTTTAACCCAAGTCGTGGGCACAAGTGCTGTAGGTAACTGCGAAATCCTCGTGTCCCTTATTTTCTTCTCTTGGCGATCCATACTAGACTGATTAGCAAATTAAACTTTCTAAACCGAGCGTAGAATCGCAGATAAGCCACTAATTTTACTCACGGACAATTAACATTTCCCAAACTCTCCTTAATAAGTCAATTTCGGATAATAGGCTGCAGACCAGAGAGCCTTTTAATAGACTTAAAAGACTTGTGTGTATATATATATATATTTGGTGGTGGAGGGGGGGGGGGGGGGTGTCCTATAACCTGCTGGCAAATAAAGTATACACAAGCACACAAAATTGATTGAGAATCTTGTTAAATGATGTAAACAGATACACGGTTTCTTTGTCTTTCTTTTTTAACAGAAACATACAAAACACATTCTGTACATGGTCTATAAACTGAGCTGCCTTCATACAGAAATGGTTTTCGATCAAAAACTGATAGTAAAAATGACAAAAATCCCTTCAAAATATAAAAGTTTATAAATGTTTTGCATTTAAGAATTTAAGAAAACAGAGATTCTCACAGTATTTGACAGAAGGTTAAGCCCTGATAACAGAAATAACATTCCTCTGGAGTTCTTGCAGTAGTTAAAAATAAATATTGGATTGAGATGACTTTGCTGGTGGGTGTAAGGGTGATCCCATCTATGGATCTGTAAAATAGCAAAAGGAAATTATATCCCATCAATGAGAGATTCGAACTTTGTGAAGTTCCATACCAAGGAACAGGTTTATGGAGCACAGGCCAGTAATCACCTCCCCATGAAGGAAGGAATATGGTGGGGGCTCCACTAACCAGCTGTGACTCTCATGTTTCTAAAATCCCAGAACTCGGGGATAAAATGCCCCTAGGGCTTTTTCCCCATCTGAGTTGCTACAGCGCATGCAATTACCCCGCCACAGTGTTGGTTGAAAGAGTACCAACCACATCTGTATTAATCTACAACTGAAATAACTCTTCAATTATCTGCACCGTTCTATGCACTCTGGACCAGAGGACATGCAAAATATATACAAGAAGTGTATGAAAGTCTGAGTTGAGTCTACAGTTAGCAGTCATTTCCTCATATCTGACACTGATCTCCAAAATAAGTCTCAATTTAATATCAAAAACTTAAACCTGTTCACAGAGTGTGTGAACATTGCTTGGGAGTGATGAAATCACCATTGAGCATCTCGGAGGTGGGGCTCGTACCAAGGTCTGAACGCAGTTTGCGGCGAGGTCTCTTTGTTGGTGGGGAACTGGCCTCATCTAGGACCCTGGGCTTCGCTGCAGAAGCACGGGAGGAACGCACAGGGGTGCTGTCTGGAAACACACACACACACACACACACACACACACACACAGGCCTTAAAACACATCTTGGTCCAAATAACTACTCCCATCTGCAAACGGTTTCTAAAGAAAAAGTGTCCAAGTCACTTACTGTGTGGACGCATCATCCACACACAGCGCCAACCACACCCTCCGAATGATTCACAAACACCGCAAATCCACTCACAGAGTTTCTTCTCAACGTCTCTGAGCTCCTCCTCCTGCTGCTCGAGCTCCTGCCGTTTCTCTTTCATTTCCGGGCTCTTCAGGTACTGCACGTGGCTGTCGTAGTCTTCCTGCCTGTCCCAGGTCTTCTGCTTCGCTACACAGAACTGCTGCAGCAGCTCTACGCAAACACATACACACACGCACACACACACACACACACACACGTGACGACCTTGAAGAGAAACACTGCACGCACCTCGACAATTACGGTCGAATCAGTGGGCCCAACAGTCCAGAGAGAGAGGAAGAACCACTGCATGAAGGTTTGAGGTGCCAGCTGCCTGGATTACCGATCTGCTTGCATGTGGTCTGGTACTCTTTAGGCAGCGGTGCTCCGAACACCTGCCCTCTCAGCTTCTCTATCGGAGGGGCCTTGTTCTGGAGACCCCCAAACTTCCCATTGCTACGGATACGCTCCCCCTGGCGCGTGAGAAGGGTGGGGCACTGCACCTTACTCTGGACCACCTGACACACACACACACACACACACACACACACACACACACACACACACACACACACACACACACACACACACACACACACACAATGTGCCAGGTGCTCAGGAACAAATGTATGCAGACAAAGTGCAGATGAATCTTTCTAAACCCAAGAACACAACTCTGCACATGCCCATACAATAACATTTTGCTGTTAGGAATTACGGCATGTTTTGTATTTAAAGACTCTTTTGGCAAGCTGGTCTCGTTTGTTTTTGCTTTTGGAACACTATGACAAACGAAAGTAAAAAGTGTTTATGAGGTTATAATTTTCTGGTTTTTTTTTTAGATTTCTATCTATCTACACTTCTACACAATGTGCTATTTATTTAAAGGTATGGCCTGTGAAATGTGCAGTGGTGAAGTAGTTTGGAGATCCATCGGACACACACTTACCCCCCTGCGGTAGTGATTGGCCGAGTCCAAATCATCCACCAAGATGGTATCTCCAAGAAGACTTGCAAAGACTGTCCAAACACGAGATATGCATGGTTACTACGGTCAGTGTCTCCATCTCTCACGCGCGGACACACACTCGCATGTACAGCTGCCCTCTAGATTTTGGAAAGCCCCGTGACCCCTGGTGCCAGAATGTGTAGGCTGACACACACACACACACACACACACACACACACACACACACACACACACACACACACACACACACACACACACACACACACACCTCCTCCGGGATTACCTCATTCCAATAGTGGCTATTTATTCCTTCAGACAGAAGGGCGAAAGCTCAGCAGGATAGTACAGAGCCACTCACTGCGAGTTCTGAGGCCAACGTCATACACACACGCACACGCACACACACACACACACACACACACACACACACACACACACACACACACACACACACACACACACACACACACACACACACACAGACAGAGAGCCGGCCAGCAGTGGCCAAACGAGCATCTGGATCGAGTGAAAGCCAGCTCGCAGAACACGGCTGGGGAACGGACAGCACGCGCACTCCAGCACACGCGGCCGCACTGGTAATGGTTTCCCTCCGATCTCAATGACACAAATGCTCAAACCTACCCCCCCCCACTACGGAGCGTTCCACTGGGGGTGTCATCTGGAATCAATCGAAAAGGGAGTCAAAAACTGACGCGACAAGGAAAAGATCACTCTGGAAGGTAGCAGGAGCAGTGAGATACGCTGGCCGGCGGAGACGACCCTCGGGACCCTCGGCAGGGCTGGTCCACGCGCCGACTGCAGGGGGCAGCGCGGGTGCTGGAGTGGCCAAACTCACCCAGTCACATCCCCAAGCTCAAGGCCTCCAACAGGAAACACTGACTCAACTCTCATTTAAATCTGTCCATCATAAAGCCTTGAGGGAGTCACAGTGTGTGTGTGTGTGTGTGTGTGTGTGTGTGTGTGTGTGTGTGTGATGTGTCAGCATACACGTGTCCAAGAACTTACCCATGTTGCAGTTTTCCGCATGCTCGGGAAAAATGAGCAGATCTCTAACAAACACTGGGTTCCCTACAGGACGGAACAGATTCCCGCCGTTCCTGATGTGGGGCAGCGGCCTGACGGGAACACAAACACAGCCAAACGCTCATGGTGAACCAACAGCACCAAGCACATGCAGTTTTGAAAAATTCAGGAACAAATGTTCACTATAAATATATGCATTTCTCATTTACATTTTATTAACCTCCCAGGAATTCACTGGATTCAGGTAGTGATCAATATATGAATCAATCGATCCACACACACACGCACGTATATTAAATACAAACATCTTGCTCAAAAAATTACAGGAACAGTCATCGCAGGTAGAACACCAAGGCACTTAAACCTCAAGGATATCAGTGTCTGTATAGGCAGCATAAGTGATTGTGAATCAGTTTCACCTGCTTTGGAGCACAATGAAAGTGACAACAGGTCAAGACAACCCAAAAAAGGAAAAGGTTTCACAGGTGGTAACCACAGACTCTCCTCTGTGGTAACTCTCCTCACCCTTCCTTGTGTTATACGAGTATCCTTGATGCTACTGGCAGCATAAAACCTGCAGCCTTTGTCCTGTTGCCCCGCTCTTCCAGGACAGCACATGCACACAGGAGGGGAGACACAGAGACACTGGGCCCCAGTGGGATACTGGCCTGCATGCTTTTGACCTGACTGCATGAAAGGTGGTATGAGGGCCCGATGTCCTCAAGTGGGACCTGGGTGTTGTTTGGTACCAAGATGAAAAACTCAGAGCCACCATCAAACCTTATGCTGGTGCAGTGGGGTTCAGTCTAGGGATGTATATCTTCACCACTAAGCTAGATTCGATACACATCTCGATACACTGCCACCGATGCGATATAACTGCGATACTCTGAAACCCCTTGTCGATACGATGCGATACAAATCACTCCTGTTCACGATATGATGTGATTAAAAAATGATTGGTAACGATATGACTTATTATATGAGGATTCGGTTTGATAAGTGATCATTCGATAGTTAGTTGAGGTTTGAGGATGTATTGGCCTAACCCATTAGTTTTCTTAACTCAATAGCACAATTCTACTTTACTCTCTATTAACATAGTGAATATTATGATCTGCAACACTACTGTCTGCTAGACTTACGAGGGGGTAGCGGCCGCAGAGATGTCCACACCGTGCCGTCTTTTCATGTGTGTCGCCAGGTTCCTTGTGCTACTAACGTATTTGATAGCCCCACGGCATTGTTTGCAGATTGCGTGCGTCTTGTCAAGTTGACCACATCGCTTAAAAAACCCAAAATATTGCCACACGTTTGATTTGTGTGTCTTTTTTGGTGCCTTAAATATCTTTGTCTTTGCTAATGCTCTCGTTTCCCTCCATCTTTGCTGTGTACGTCTGCGTGTTTGCGTCAGTACCTGAGGACACCATGGTGCATTTATGTTGCCTCGAAAAAAAAGAAATCAATAAAAAAAATATATATGTTGCCTCTGAAAATGTTAGAATAAGGAATAGATACTGGAAAACAAAACACCCGATTTAATCATAGTATTTGCCAATGCAAAAAGGCTAGAGGCGATGCATCGTGAATTCGCCCGCAAATTAAACCCGATGCACATTGAATCTACCGGTGCAGTCGAATCGCAGACATGTGTACCGATTCACCGATGTGAATCGGTGAATCTCCACATCCCTAGTTCAGTCCCATCGACCAGCCCTAATGTTCTCCAGGACTGTAAATCCCACTGAGAACCTCTAGGTGGTGTAAGTGCGTGAGATGCCACCAAGCAGGGCCACAGACCGTCCAGATGCTCAGTGATCCAGACGTGTGAGGAGATCCCCCCCAGGGACACCATCCCCCATCTCAGAAGGAGCTGCCCAGATGTTGGGCGTGAAGACAGACACATGGGAGCCAGACACACTTAGTCACATCGTGAGTTGCCGTGATTCATGCAAACTGAAATCGGTTGGTGATTTAAAGTTTTCCTTTCTTTTGAGGTGTGATTTTGAATGAAGACCTCAATGGGTTGATGATCTGTTTCCACTGATCATTGAGTCATTTGATGCTCTCCGAAGTGCACAATTTATTAGTTAAACTGTCAGCTTGAATCTTTTGTTCATCAAGATTCGATTTAAGTGTTCGTTTATTGTCTGTGAGCAGTGTGTTTTATAGTAAAATTACAATGTTGTACACAATGTTTCCAAGCAACAGGACGACAGATTGTGTAAGACATTTCATAGGTCTACAATTATAAAAATATTCACACATTTCCATATGAAACACTTCATTCTCACTACAATGATTAAGAGATTTTCCAGGCCTGGGGATGTACAGACATGTATTATAAATGACTATTATAAATGGTTAATAATACATGTCGGTGTATACAAAATAACGTACTATATTTCCTATATTTAACAGTTAGTAGTAGATGTACCTGTTGTTAGGTCTCCAGAACACCGTCTCCAAGGGCATGACCTGCTGACGTCCTTGCGTTTCATCATAAATTTTCCGCGCTGCAGCTGTTGTCACAGTAACCACACAGTCCATGTCCCCAAGGAGGTGCCAGGAGATGACCTTCGCCACATCGTCATCCTCCACCTGCGCCAGGTGTGCTATCTGCACATAAACACACACAGGCACAGACGGGTCAGACGCATCTCCACCCACACCTACACACAC
The DNA here is from genome assembly GCF_052324685.1 of Brachyhypopomus gauderio. Classification (NCBI taxonomy): domain Eukaryota; kingdom Metazoa; phylum Chordata; class Actinopteri; order Gymnotiformes; family Hypopomidae; genus Brachyhypopomus; species Brachyhypopomus gauderio. The sequence goes on along the minus strand of NC_135224.1, from coordinate 16,059,136 downwards.
ACATCCATCCCCACCAACTCACACACACCATCTTGCTCCCACATGCACCACCCCCCTCAACAGCCCCCAACACACACACTCATTCCTACCCACACACCCTCTCCACCCACACCACCCCCACCCCACACACACAAACCCATCCCCACCCACACACCTTTCCTAGGACATCCGGGCTGCCCTTGAACGGATCAGGCATGGTGCATTTTCGGCGAGGCTGACTCAGTATCCTCTCCAGATCCACCTTCTTCTGAGCCATCAATCCCTCCACCGCAGACTTCTAAGCACAAACACACGTGAAGAACCTCCATTTAGAACGTCTTCAAGGAGCTACCTGAAGTCATTACAAAGCATCAATGGTTTTGTATCTTCATCCTTCCTCAATACTGACATGCATGTTCTGAAGAACATAAACAAACAGAACCTTGTTTGCATACCAAAAAAAGACCTCTGGGGGTTTTTGGCTTTGTCCAGAGTATCACTGTTTGTAACACCCACCCATGGTGGCGACTGCTGTCCATTCAAGCTAATGAAAACCGGCCGCCACCCGCTGATGCTCTGCTGCCCTCTGGTGGGCGGCATGCACGCCATCCTGCCCACGCCACCCTCCCCCTTTCAATGCCATGAAACCTAATGCCCTGTGTGGACGAATCAGGAGGAACGGTCTATGTGCAGGAGGGCCAGCACACCAACGCAGGTGGTGTGAACCGAATGTGACGGACCTACGACACTTTGAAGTGTGCCGGCGCTGATGTAGCTTTGGAGTAAATTCTTTCCCCGTCTGTGTTTCCTGGAGGTAGACGTGGGCTTTCCCATTAGAGGCAGAACTAAACTGTTCACACTAAGCGGACACGTGATCTGAACCTGTAGTGCTCGTCCTCTGCAGCCCCAAACAGGGGGGACAGACTACCTGCTTCTTTAAGCACGTCACAGGAGACCCTCCTCTCCACCCTCACCGCACTCTCAAGAAAAACAACGTGCAAACACTATTTCATGAAGAGACTGTGTATACTTACCCCTGATAATTTAGATACATCTAAGCCGATTTTATTGAGCTCTGTTCTGAGCTGGGACTCTTTTTTAGTGGCATCGTTTAGTTGACCTAAAAGAGAAAAAACGAATCCAAAGAACGCTTTGTTAACGCACACACACACACTTATGCGCACGCACAAACACACACCTGCGCATACAGAGTTTATTAGATCGCCTACCCTTGAGTTCTGAAATGAGCTGTTTGTTTGTCTCCAGTATGTCTTTATACATTTCGATGGAGCGAGAGAGCTGGTCCCTCTTTTTGCTCATAGCAGCCATCACCTTCTGACTCTCCGCATCTACAACAGAAGAGCAACAGGAGCGCCCGGTGTTTACACCTCTCCCTCACACCCGGGCCAACTCAGCAGTAGTGATGTGGAATTATGGTAATAGTACCAAATCCCAGACTATATAATACCAGACTGCCTCCATAAGCAAGCTGATCATTCATCACACGCTGCGTGTCACACACACACACACACTGACCGTTGTAGAAGCGGAAGGTTATGGTGAAGGGAGTGAGGGGCGGGGCTGTCCCTTGAATGACGGGGCAGAACTGCAGCTTGTACTCAGCTCCGTCATCTCCTGGACTGTTCTCCATGAGGGCCAAGTTCTACACAAACACACAACACACACACAGACCCTGGACTTTACATACACAACACGCAAAAACTGTAGAAAAACAGAAGGTGCTTGTGAATCTCGTCAGTGGAAAGATCACGCAGACTGACCGTGATGGTGCTCAGGCCGTTGGTCAGGCTGTATGACAGAGTCTTGGCCTTGGGGTGAAACCTCGGGAGGTCTTTGGCGTCTTCTCCTTCTGCGCTCAGCACTTTCACCACCACCTGCCCGTTGAAGCCCATACCAGCTGGGTTATTGTATTTGTCCTGTCGAGGAAAATAATCACATACACACACACACACACACACACACACACACACACACACACAGATGTGCAAGGTTAAACAAAGCGGTGTATTTGTGTTTATTGAGGTTTAATGTATAGTCCTGTTAAAAATCACAACACATCTTCACTGAATGTCACTGTGAAGAACTGACAAGGTTGTCCGTTTACCTACCATAACGTTCAGGCACAACCTCTCCAGAAGGGTGCGGTTGGCTAGCGTGTTGCTGTTGGACACCACAGGGGTCGGAGGGGTGGTTTCTGGGACGAGCTTCACTGGCTTATTGGGAACCACATCTAGTGCAATCTAACATCGTAGGGGGCGGGGTTAGGGGCAGGAGACATCAGACAGGCACACCTTAGGTTACAGTCAGTTCGCTTTAGAGCTCCCAGTCATTGCTTTGCTCCTTGAGACTAACAGACCCAACTCAGGTTATGCTGTGCAAACACTGAGCGTCTGCAATGAAAAAATAAATAAGGGACTGAAAAATTCTGTACAGTAAACTTTGAAAGAAACGAAAGAAACACATTTCTGAATGTTGCTGCTCAGGCCTGCAGTTCTACACACAGCCAGTTCATTCTGTGTCCACAGTGTGCTTTGAATTTATTTTGAAGGTCCAAACAGATTAAAACTGATCTGGACGTGACCGGTTCAGGTTGTCTCCATTCTGGTATACATGACTGCAGAACCAACAAGGTTATTTACAAAACACAAGATGCTGTGTGAAAAGAACCTCATGTTTACCTGGAAGCCTTTTACAAGATAACGGACACACACAATGTGCTGTGTCCACCCACAGTACTGCGTGTGTGTGTGTGTGTGTGTGTGTCTCACCTGACTGCTCCAGAGCCACCTGGTCTTTCCTACAACAAGCACAAACTGCACCATGTATTTTCCCACGCGCTCTGGAATATCCTTGTCCCTGTGTGGGGGACAACAGGACAGATCAAGGCCTTTGATCACACACCCAAGGCTCACTGATGAACAAACCATGCAAAGAACTGGAAATATGGAAAACTATCTACATGTTTTACTACAGTACATGCAGGTGTAGGTGCAGGTACTCACTGACATCATCTTCAGATATTCATTTATTTATATTATTGTATTATTATATATAGCTAGCTACCCAGATAGCAAACAGCTCACCTACGTTACAGTCACCTACGTACACTTTACCTAAAATAGAAGTGGTCATCCTGTCGTTTGCCCGTGGGTTTGCTACACTTAAAAGTTGTTGCCTGAAATCACAAAAAGGAAACGAAATGTAAAGCGAACCGTAAAGCAGCTTGCGGTGCAGTTCAGACCCTTCGACCCCTACTCACCCCGGGCGGGGGGCGTGTCCCTGAGGCCGAGCCCTGCCACAGCAGCATGGAGAGGTCAGCTGGACTGATACCCTTCACGGGCCCCCCCTCCTCGGACACCACCGTCACTTTGAACACTGCGCGCACACACACACACACACACACACACACACACACACACACACACACACACACACACACACACACACACACACACACAGTCAACCTGGACGGTGCCTGGTTCGAAAGGCGCATATTTCACAACTGCGACGGCTTCGTGTGTCGAGGAGAGAGGCCGGCCGCGAGCCACACACACCTGGGAAGGTGTCTCCTGCGGTCAGCACGGCGTCGCTGTCGTACTCCACGTTGAGGGTGACGGGGTTGCTGGGATCAGCCATCACGTTCAGCTTCACGACGGGGCCCGGAATGCTGTTCCTACTGAAGGAGCCACGGAACTCCACCTCATGCTCTCCTCTACACACACACACAGGGGGAGTGTGAGGGGACACGCACACACACCGCAATTCTGACACACGGTTGTGATCATTTTCCAGAAAGACACCCGGGAGATCTTCTAACCCCAGAGGCAGCGTCCATTACCCACTCATACCCACCTTGCTGCAGTCACTGTCTCCAGCTTAAAGCTGGCCCTTCCCTCTGGATCCACAGGTTGGGACATTACTGAAGATTTAACCTAAAGCACACAAACACACACAAACTTACACTTGCGTTCAAAGAACACCAACTACACTACACTTAAACCCGGGAGGTGTCCTCTTGGTCGATACCTTCAGCTGTGGTGATAGAGTTTTGATTGCTATGACCACTCGCTGGTCCGGAACAGGGTTATCCCACCCATCACACAGCTGGAGCAGGAACGGCGTGTTCAGGCCTCGGCCGTTAAACACGTGGATGGGCTACACACACACATGACCAGGCAAACACATCAGAATCTTCCCCGCTGGGACTGACTTTATGCCATGCATGACGAGATGTTTGTGCTTGTGTAATATTTTACTTTTAACTCTAAAAAAGGCAAAAATACTTGCCTAGAAATGTTTACCTACACATTTGAGATTTTTTGAGTAAATTTCTAGCTTTGTGTATGACAGACTAGGAATGAGATGAGTAACTTTTGGAGGAAAGTTCATGAAAATGGCAGAAGTGTCTTTCACCATTTCGGGAGCATCCAGCAGTGTGATTTTCACAGGAGGTCCAGGAGTGACTTTCACTCGGGCAAACTCCTCAAACTCCTGGTACTTGAAGCACAACTCCCTTGGACCAGGAATACCTGCTGAAAAGCGCACACCACGCACCACCACATTCTCTGTACTGTTCTACACGTGCATGAGAACCACACACACACACACACACACACACACACACACAGAAAATAAGACTGACAGGCATGTTGCAGGATAGAACAGATATTAGGTTGTTTGTTGTATATAAGGTTGTTTGTGTCCATTTACCTGCCATTCAACTTTCAGTGTTGATGTATCTAGCTTTTCTGAAGACACGCTGATCGACTGCAAGCTATCAGCACTCAGAGCATCTGATTTATTGCCATACTGATCGATCACCTCAACATCTACAACACACACACACACCCACACACACAAGGTCATGCCCAGTTCCTTCAGCTACCACTGGCTGGAGGACTCTACTAATCCTCCAAGCTCTATGTTGTTAACTACATGTTTGACCTTGAAATGATTCATTTGGACGACTAGTTTGGACAAAACTTACAAATATTTCCTGCAAGAATTTCTCCCATTCTGACGGTTGTCTCACTGAGAGTTACCCTCAAACGCTCTGGCTCATCTGGGCGAGCGCTACATACACACACACACACACACACACACACACACACACACACACACTATTATAATCAGAACAGTGCTTGCATTAATGCGTCGTATGAGTATGAAGAGTATAAAGCTACAGGAAGTGATGTAAGGGTGCAGCGGGGCGTCGGGGGCCTTACACTATAGTGAAGGACGTGTCCACGGTGTGCTGATCTCGGAAGGCCACCTGATAGAAGTGCTCCCTCTGCGCTTTAGTGGGCACCAGCACACTGGGTAGCATTCCCTTCAACAGATCGTCTACCTTGACCTCAGAGGTCCAGTTCACCTAAACCAATCAGGGAGACTCCTAAACCTGCGCACGATCATTTTCGAACCAGTATGATGAGACATGCAGGCATTTACCTTGATGTTATTTGCTAGCGTTGCGGTTAAAGGCACCAGCCGGCCCCCCTCGTCATACAGCCTGAAGCGCAGACACTCCAGAGTGTCTCCCGCCGTCCAATCAATGCGCTCCATGTTCTGGAGCACCATGATGTCCTCGGAGTCCTCCTCCTGCCGGTACACCTCCACACGGGAGACGCGGGAGCTAGGGAGGACACGCAGGGTGCGCTCCACACAGGAGACCACCTTCTGGTTCTGCACCAAGCACACACATGAGTGCACTGAGTGCTCGCTGATGAATGAGGAATAAACTATAAAGCCACTAATGGGAAATCACTCTTGTCTGAGTTGAAATGCTGTGTAACTTGACAAAACTACTACCAGCGTTCTTCTGACATTACTCTACGACGCTAACTGCACATTGCTGCCTTGTAGTTGTACTGAGAAATGACAATAAAACTGAATCTAAAAGACAATTGTATAAAATACACCACCAAATAATCTGTGACTACATATAACTGCACTATGAATATTTAGAGATTTACAAGCATAAACCCAGAGGATATTTTCAAGAATAAAACACAATTAATCAGGTTTTTGTAAAACAGTGTAATGTAAATGTGCCATATTTCTCAATTGTGATTTTTCACCGCAATCAAAATTTGTCCTCCGTTTTTTACCCATCTGTGCAGTTAGAACACACACACACACACACTAGTGATTACTAGGGGGCTGTGGATCACACATGCCCAGAGCGGTGGGCAGCCCTAGCCCAGCACCCAGGGAGCAGTTGGGGTTAGGTGCCTTGCTAAAGGGCACCTCAGTCATGGCCTAAGGCCCAGGAATCAAACCCACACCCTCCGGTCACATGACTGCCCCCAAATACTAAACATGAACTTTATAAGAACATTTCAAAGGTACAATAAAAGGGAGAACATTTAAAAAGATAAATATGCAAGGTGTTGGAGATGTAATGGTGTTTATGGAGCCGAACGTATCTTACAGGAATGCCAAATTTGGCGGTGAGGACCTGCTCCACACCTACACTCTTCAGCTGGATGGGTTTAGTCAGCAGCATACCGGAGCCAGTATTACTGCAATCGACTGCGTCCACTGTCAAATCAGGGGCTCCTAGTAACTACACACACACACACACACACACACACACACACACACACACACACACACACACACACACACACACACACACACACACACACACACACACACACACACACACACACACACACACACACACACACACACACACACAAATCAGGAACATGCTCTCAGCCACAGAATCAGGAGTTACTGAAACTGCTCAGGAGAGAAGCTGCAGTCTAAAACTCTTTCGGTTTTGCTATCCATGATGTTAGGCTATGGCCTAAACCTCTCCTCAAAACAGTGGGAAAATCCTCTAGAATTAATTGAATTAGTCATAAATGGTTCCAATGTATAACCATAAATCAATTTACAATCAATACGCAAAAAACAAATTGTTTTTATGTGCAGATCCAGGACTAGCTTTACTGCTAATAACCTGTTCACAGCATCTGGGCTGGACTGGACTGGACTGGGCTGGCCAGTCCTGTACAGCAGTGAGAAGGAATTTTGCTTAATTCCTCCTCACAAGCCAGTTTCTGTTTACCAATAATCTTAGGACACCTTGCTTGAAAGGCTTGATTCTAATGGACACTATTTTACATGGACACTATCATATTGAAAAGACACAATTTTACATGGACACTGTATCATATCAAAAGGACAGTTTTAGATGGACACTGCAGCATATCTAAAGGAAACACACTTCCTTTTTTACATAAAAAAAGACGTTGTTCAAAACCAATTCAGAATCAGTTGCCTTCTTAATACATTTTTATTTAACCTGGACTGAGGCTGCCCTGTTGTTCATTTACTATGTTTGAGTGACCCATCTTCTTTTGAGTCTTAGCAGGATGTCCTGTTTTTCTGCTGTTTCATTTCCAAATACAGCTTAGAATTCACTGCTTCCTTGATAAAGTACAAACTATGAATGAAGAATAGATCTATGAGCTACTTGTATGGAACTCCAGGTCATTTGAAATAATCCACAAACCTTCTCACAACTAGTCAGTTTAACCACATAAACAACAATTACAATAACATTTTAGCAAACAACAAACTAACAAAAGACACATATTCATGCAGAGTAGTGTATGTGTACATATTCGTTAAGTAACTGCCAAAAAACCGGTTCGTCATGGTGATGCTGTTACCTGACAGCGAACGATAAGTTTGGAATGTGTTGTAATGTTCTGGAACTCATCCTGAACTTCTACACTGAAGCCCGCGGCTGTGCCGTTCTCTATGGACACCTCACCTTCAGGCATCACCACCAGCAGATGTGGAGGGCCTGGGGGAAAACAAGGGAGACAAGACAAGGCCAGTTTATACAGTGGCTTTCATACACTGCAGTTACTCAGCGTGCTTTACAATTGAGAAACTGCAAAAAATGAATAAAAAATTAATAAGAGAAAAGATAAATAAAGGCATTAGATCATTCCTGGCATCTAACACCTCAGAAAGGCTGTTGCAAAGACAATAAATTAAAACAATAAAAAAAAAATTACTTCTGCTTAACTGAAACACACCATCTTTCCTAATCTGTGAATGAACATATGAAACTTATAGAAGAATTACTGACGTATGATACAGAGACTACAGAACTGACCAGACTTAGTTCTGTATGGAAATAATTATATATATATATATATATATATATATATATATATATATATATATGCAATATTTTAGCCTTATAAATGAGCGATAGCCTCACTCATTCACCTGACTGCATGAATGTGATGTTGGGGAAGAACATGAGACCCTAAGTATGGAGAAAGACTTTGAAAGGTGATTTCACTATATAAAAGCTCTGTGGACAAAGCAAGTGAAGAAATCACTGTGCGTTTTCTAAAAGTGTTTCCCTGATGTGCTGTATTTCACTGTGGGAGTATACATACCTGGGTGCACACTCATTTGGAAAGACTGGGAGTCTTGTCTAAGGCCTGGCATTATAACCTTCACAGTGTGCACCTGTCAAAAGCATATGAAGATGAAATCTTATGATGATGACAGATGTTATTACAGGGAGGTGTCACAGGTGTGCCAACAGCCCTGTCCTGTCCTGGTACAACGACAAACACGTAGCCAGACAAACACACACTAACCTTCTCCTGATGGTCCTTCAGTCTACCTCTGGCTCTCAGATCTTGTATGATCAAAGCGGTATCACTCGAAGTGGTCCGTTCATAGCTCAGTTCCAGTGAACTAGCATGTGCAGGAGTGTTTGAAAAAACAAAGGGGTTTTATTTTGAGTTTTAATTTTTTAAATACAGTCATTAGAGCAAAGAAAACCCTTCAGAGAACATGGATAATATACCACTCAGATGTCGTTACACATCACCTACTCGCAATATATTAGATTATGACTAAACTAATTTTTAGCACTTCCTGTCTTAATATTGCTTTCAAATAATTATTTGAGTCACTTCATTTAGCATGATTAGCATGATATGATTCCTGTCTCAGAAATGTTTACCCTTTTTTACTCCCGTCAATGAATTAAGAATCTAACATCTGCAAAGGGCAAATGAAACTTATCTGACAACTCAGTTTATTATGACCTAATTTCATTGCCATGGACAATGCATTGTGCACCATCTTGTGGCCTTTTAGGTAATAAGCTGTACTATCTGTCATGAGAAATCAGCATCTGGGAAAAATGTAAATATGGACGAGTGTGTTTATTTTTCTGTTCTCTGTAACCTACCTGCACTCTATCTGGGGTTTGATGTCAGAGGGGGGCTGGGCTGAATGGCCAAACTCATCTTTAAATTCCACAGGTAGAGAAAAGGGCACCCCCACCTGAACAGGTGAGGGAACTGCAGGCAGAACGAAGGTTGCTGCGCTGTTTTCTACGGACGAATCACACAAACATAGAAAAATTCAACTCGATTCATCTTCGTTCTAATAAAGTCAGGAACAGTGCAAACACTGAATTCTTGTATTAAATCATTTTACTCAAAAAAAGGCTGCGGCTTGTGGAGTCAGCACAACCCTGGTACTGAATATGTGCCAGTCTGCCGTTTATCCTGAACTTGGATACTTTCTGTGGCGGATCAAGATCTTTCGGCGCATATAAGCATTACAAGGATGAGTGGCAGGGTTGGATCTCAACCCTCCAGGCTGACACATCTGCAGGATGTGGGCTGGGCATATTAGAGTCAACGTGCTTATCTGTTCCAGTACATGGTAACTCAAAGTGAACCAGACGAGCACACGTAAAAACGTATTCTTAATTAGGCGACCCTGACTTGCTTTGTTTTTGCAGCAAACACAGAATAAATATCTAGAACATTCTGCTTTGTTTCAGAATTTACTCAAATCCAGTAACATTTGAGTGTGCTTTGAGGCTTTACAAGATGCCTGCATGATCCTTTTAGAAACAATGCAAGTCTACATTACTTTACGACAGCATGGCACGAAGAAATTGTACACACAGATGTCTAGAACAAAGTAAGGCTTTTTCCATTTGTTAATTTATATTTTCTTGCTAGCCAACACATCTTTTATCTCCAAATTTCCACCCATCGATTCACATCTGCGTATCCAGATCCTGGTCTCGGGAGCAGTAGCCTAAGCAAGGAGGCCTAGGTTTCCCTCTCCCTAATCACCTCTTCTGGAGGGAAACAGAGAGATATAAACTCTCCAGCATGTCCTGGGTCTTCCCCGGGGTCTCCTCCCGGTTGGACATGCCCGGAATGCCTCAACAGGGAGGAGCCCGGGGGATATCCAGACCAGATGCCTGAACTGGCTCCTCTATACATGGAGGAGCAGAGGCTCCACTGATGAGAGAACTCCTCACCCTAGGAGATGAGCCCACACACCCTGTGGAGGAAACTAACTTCAGCCAGTCTTAGTTTCAGAGGTGCCGATTCTCATGCTGGCCGTTTTGGACTCGGCTGCAAACTGATCCAGTAAAAGGGGGAGGTCCGATGATGCAAACAAGATGCATGTCTCGCAAAAAAGAGACATGGAATACTGATGCCACCAAACAGAACTCCCTCCTAACACTTGCCTACGCAGAGACATTCTCCGTTACGAACAGTTCGACGACAAAGGATGGAGTCCGACCCCAACTGGAAACCAGTCTGTCTTACTGCCGGCCATGTAAACAAATGCTCCTGCTCCGTTTGTACAGGGGCTGGATGTGTATGCTACCTTTAATACTGAAGTGGAGCGTGTAGTGAGGAAGTCTCTTCCCGGCCCACTCGCTGACTAACGTCTCACTCAGAATAGTCTGCAGATGCAGTGTGTACTTTCCCAGCTTATTCAGATTTTCTGAAAGCACAAGTGTAAACACAGAGAAAATTCAAATATCCGAGTCAAAACGTGACAAAATACTGCAGATAAAACTAGCTAAGCTTTGCTACCAGGCTAAGTTAAGCTAAACACAAATGATGTACACAAAAATAAACCTAGTGGTTTGTTTAATCTGAAGTTTAATATAGCACTGCTGTACCAAACTGTCATCATTTTTCATGTTAAAACTGATGCCTTTACCCATGACTTTAAACCAGTACTCCCACTTGGGAGAGTGGACACCGATGTGAGAGTTAGTCTGGATGTCCCCTTTGGGAGCTGAAACACAACAAGAGATTCACAAGCTCATGAATGCACACTTTGTTGATATGTTTTTTTTTTATCAGCGTTACAGGCAGTTGGATACTCACAGTGCCAGATGACTTTGAGGTCAATCAAGAGTTTTTTGGCATTGACATTTGCTACCGGCAACCTTGACATAGATTCCCCTTTTTTATTCAAAATCTCAACCTGAATTGGACCTGTGGAAAGACAGGTTGGAGTGTCACAAATGCACAGATAAAACTGGAAGACAACTGGACAGAGACCAGACAAAATATATTTTGGTTGTGCTGATATGTGTGTGTGTGTGTGTGTTCTTGCACACAAATTGTGAACAAATCTTAAGAGTACACACTGTTGATTGGGGACATTGATCCAAGTGGGATCATACAAGGCCCCGATTGTTTAAGCTGTTTAGGAGTGATGAGTGCCAAAAAATAGTGTGTAAACTCAAAATCTCCATAGTCCCCAGAAATGATATAACTGAGAAAGGTGTGTCTGAAAGTGTGTGCATCATCCTGATCAAAGTGTGCATAATAGGATGCTTCCTGTATTGCAGGTTCTTGCCATACACACACTTTGATGTCAGGTGATATAATGTATCAGATTCTTATCAAGTCAAAATAGTCTATCAGGAAGTGTCTCGCAGATAAACGACACAAAGAGAAAGACGTTTGATGTCAGGTGATCTAAAGTGACCAATTAAATTCATATAAAATCTGAATAGGCTGCAATATCAGTAAGTTTGATGCTGATAATGAAAGATGATGGAAAGGAATTAATAGGATTGACTTCCAAGCTTATAATGCTAAATGAAACAAGCCAAAAAGTCAGAATATAAATATAATTGTATGCATTCTTTTTTCCAAATGTTTATTATGGAATTCATCTATGAAAGCAAAGAGGTTATTTTTACACACTATCAAATCTTTAAAGAGCTTGGTTTGTCAGTATGGCTACCTATATATCCAGTTCATAATTTCATAGCATGGGACATGGAGGTGTTTGTGCTAGTCTGTCTGATTGTTACTACACAATTTCCCTTAAATAATATAAAGAGCAAGCCAATTTACACCAATACCCAAACTAATGCAAACTAATACAGGTAATGTATTACCCAAGAGCAACTAGTGTTCTAATTTATATTTTACATGAAGTTTTGTATCAGTGCCCATCAATGCAGGGCTTGTTACACGCATTTGTCATTGCCTTACAGTTTCTCAGTGATGAACGACTAGGCAAATACGGCTTATAACTCAGAAAGACCGCAAAGCAAGACCCAAGTACTTTGCTGTAGAACAAGCATTTTTATTTAATTTTCAAGTGAAAATTTCCCTATATTTGCCCAAATCACTTCATACCGTAAATTCTGTTTATATGCTGCATGGCCTCATCTACCCTGTGCTTGCCTAATTAGAGCCACTGATTAGATCTTCCTTTATAGCTAGCCTTAGCACACAGGCTCTAAAACCAAATTCAACCAACAAGGTCGCGTTGTTTCTGTACATGTATGTGTGCGTGTGTAGGTACATGTACCCATGGGTGTGCCAGCTGGCTGAACCGCTTTCTCAGGCCATGGATTTCCCTCAGGCCATTTAATCCTCAGTTGATCAGGAAGCCTATGAGGGAAAAGAAAATACTGGAACTGGATATACACGATCAAATTACTAAATGAGCATTGGGAAATTAATACTGGAAGTAGTACATGGCTAGTAATTCTATAAATATGCATCATATGTTATTAGCACAACCGGTTGTCTGATGAGTCAGGTGTCTCACTATGGATTCATATGGATTACACACTGTGTGCGCCATCATTGCTGCGGTTATATTAAATTCATAGACTCCGGTATGTTTGTGACATGAAGACTGGCTCCTGCTTTGAGATTCCCTTGAAGGTTACCCAGGAAGTCTTTGATTGAACGAGAAGACAAAAAAAGTGCCACCTGGCCCTTGCTCGAGTATGCCAAAGTAATAACGTGCATAAACCAATGTGACAGTTGCTGGTTTGGTGATCAACTTCCCTTTATATGACTCTGAACACAACACACGCAGCTGAGATGATCTCTGCACCACTGTTGAAGCCCAGGATGAGGAAAGCATTTAAAATTTTCAAACAAGGCTTAAAAAGCTTTTCCCTTATTGAGCTTGGCTTGTCTGCACACCACGGTTCAAAGATAGTCCACTTGTATCCAAAAAGAGATTCGATGGAGGGCATTTTAGTGTTCAGTGACAGTGATGTTGGACTCAAGTTCAATCAAATGTTCTAATGATGCCATTAAGTCATGTAGTGTTCAAGCCACAATGGCTTTAAGATTGCCGATTACATAATGGGGCATTTTGTAGTGTGAACAGTACAGCGATCTGATGACTTTGAAAGATGTATAGTGTGCCCGTGGCTAAACTGGACCGTCTTCAGGACCTAAAGGAAAGTGATGCAAACCCTCCCACTGTCCAGTCACGGAGCGTGTGTGTCTTTTGTGGCAGATTTGGGAGTGAGCAGCTATTTCACAATGTGTAGCACCAGCTTTTGTTGTATGTCACGTCTAATAAAGAATAGCCCTCAGAGGCAGAGAGATAGCATCTCGTCTTAAAACAAACTGGGATACATTTTGTGGAAATAAACTGTAAGTGCAAGAAAAACGGTTTTATTGAGAGCTGTGAGAATGAGGTATTCGACCATGTGACGTGGGAAGGAGATCACTACTGCAGCACCCAATCTACCGGTAGGTCCAATGGGCCTGCAAAAAGTTCTGGGGAGCACCGAAATTGTGCTCCAGCTAATAATAACAACTGAGGAGCTGTAAGATGTGAGCCACAATACTGGATTGAAGTGAGATTTTAAATGAACATAATCTCATTACAGACAGAAGGTGAGACATGGCTGTCAGGCAGACAGTGCCTGGTGTAGTGGAATATGAATTCTAAACTTCATAGGCAGGAGGGCCAATGCAACAGACAGTGCAGCTAATACTTGACTGAGAATCCCATCTTGTACGAGCCATCTTGAAAATCATGTTACACCATTCATACTTCAGCTCGATTTCATTTGAACAAATCCGTCTCTCACACATATTTTAAAGTAAATAATGGCCCTGTTCCATCAACAAAATGCCACTGCTTGTGCGGGAGCTGATGCTAGTTCGTGTGAACTAGTGAACCTTTTAAAAACAAAAGCTACATTTGCACTGGTTAAGAAAAATTACACATCTGTGTGTGGGCATTCTCTAATTCAAAAAAAGAAGTCAGAAGACATTATATAAAGAGAACCCCATGATTTCTGTGATGTATACAATTCAGATGGAACTGGTGCATAAACATGGATTTCAGACATAAAAGACATGTCCTTGTACTGTTCAGAACCTGAGACTTTAAGCTTTTCAGCTTACTACGTGCACTCAATAGTGGGTTAGTTAGTTATGTGGGAATGATGTCAAAGAGACACTGGCATTGAAATAGCATAGACAAATCTAAAGCATGTTATGCCAGAAGCTGTCTGGCAAGCATAGAAAGTTGCCATTAATTCTTGACACTTTCATTCTTTGTACAGTTGGCATTTATAAGGACATAATGAAAAATATTCCTGCTGTAACTACTGGAATGGGAATATGCTTTATGGTTACCTACGTCTGTGGGATCAATCTTATCTGTTAACCTTGTAAAAAGAGAACAGTTGACCACTAGCTGCAATCTGTGTTTTACATTGATGGCTCTCTGCAGTAATTTCTACAATTTTTTTAACCCCTCTGCCCTCTGAGTGAACAAAATGTATGCTAGATCATTTAATTTTTAATGTAGATTTATCAATCCGTGATAAAAAAGGCTTTAATAATGATAGCTATATTGACTAGTTGACAGTCATAGTTTTTATGCAGTTACATGCTTTGGCAAGCCAAGTCAAAGTTTACATTCTAATTGTAGCTGATGGTGCATGTTGTCTTAAAAGTAAGAAATGTTAAAAACCTAAAATTGTGAACAGGAAAAAAATTGAAAAAGAAAATAAATATCAATAACTAATCAACTTTTTCAACATCTGTGCATGGGATAAGGGGACAATCATAGAGGAGATTACATGCAAGTTGACAGGCAAGTGCGTTGTTTGTTTTATCTGTCTTGAAGCTGATAGTTATGACCATTAGTAATTGTCCTGCCCTTTGGCTTCTTACATCACAGGTTCGTTGGTTCCACACCTGCAGGATTATGGGACCTGTACTGCGTCCGTTTTGTCAGCTGAAGATTCATTTTTGCGGAGGTAAAGTGGAACTGTTTGAAATTCTGTCACAGGCATCAGAGATAGTCCTTTGTTTCTCTAAACTTTTAATTAACTTTCTGAGAAACTAAGGAACATATCCGAGCCGAGTTCTTGTGGTTCATTAAACCTCGGCACCATCTTTGATAATGTAACAATACCACAAATGTATTCAATTGTTGGTTTGGATTAATTTAAAAACCATCAGTCATGTTTGGTTGTACATCATATCACATAACCAAAGACAAGAAACAGGTAAAGCAAGCTTGAGATAATCGAATAAGTTCAGCACAATAGCAAATCACTCACTTGGCTAGTTCATCCTCAATGCTTTTCTTGATAGACGCTGCCGTTGCCTGTCTGTCGATCTTGGATATAGGGATAGTTCTCACCTCATTATACAACTCCTTTGGTTCCTGTGGGCATAAATCACATCTAGTGAACCACTACCACAGACTATGTTGTGTGCAAACACAGGCAATATTTTAGTTTTATCCCACGTAAGAAATATGCATTCAATATTTAAACTACCGTTACTTATTTTGAATGAGCTTACCAACACATTCTGGTATTAGGTTACTGACTTCTAAGCAGTCAATGGAAGCGTTACTAGAGCCACCTAAAGCGGAGTATGTGAACTAAGTACAACCAGTCTGAGGGGTTTAAGGTTGAGAATGAAACCTTTACTCCCGACATCAGGGCTTTAACCACAGGTTCATCACAGGCTTCACCAGGCTGTGCAGCTCATTCATCTTCCAGCACTCAGAAACATGCAACTGTGTACTACCCATGTTACTGCCACTACGTTACCATTTTTAAAGTTTTTTGTCCTACCAGTGCAATCTGGACATGCCCCCCTGTGGCATACACGTCTCCTTCATGGTCTCCGTAGAGCAGAAATTGAACTATCGAGCCAAACAGAATGGGCTGCGTCTTCACTGACTTCACCTGAAAGGGTGAAAGAAAGACTCCGCAAGATAAGAATAACGAGTGGCGATTATGTGGCCACAGCAATGCGTGGTGGCCAAATTGTGTGTCTCCTCCTGACGTGGTGAGCTGTTGGGACGGGCAGCCTGAGCCGCCCCTTTACAGCGGGTGCTCACGTTTTGTCCGGATTTGTACGTTTTGCCATCCCACTTGATGGCCTTGAAGCAGGCCCACGGCGACTGCAGCCGCTTCGTGGGCACGTCCGTGCGAGTTGTAGATCCATGGCACTCCAAGAACTTCACCTAATGACAAAAACTCGCATGAACGCAAAGATCAACACGTCTTCCATGATGTCTCGTGGTGAAAGGGAACAAAGGCAGACAAAGTAGGCCGGCTGTTCATCCATGTCAAATGGCTTCGCTTAGACGATGGTCGGCACCCACACACCTGCTTGTCATATCGCTCATGGCAGTCCTTCATCCAAGCCATGAACTCACGATTGATTTTCACTCTCTGCTCCTGCAGCAAAGGCAAGTGACGACAGAATGAATCACTGAAGAACAAGGCAAGTAAAATTATTTAGATGAAGTAATTATTGCTATAATTATTAACACTGTGTGTTGGCTCTTAACTACCGTCCTATAAGCAGGAATGAGTAGAACTGCATGATTATGAAGAGATGACTGATTCCTGCTGGAGGTGGGCCTTACCTGGCCATGGAGCACTGAGGTGGGCCTTACCTGGCCATGGAGCACTGAGGTGGGCCTTACCTGGCCATGGAGCACTGAGGTGGGCCTTACCTGGCCATGGAGCACTGAGGTGGGCCTTACCTGGCCATGGAGCACTGAGGTGGGCCTTACCTGGCCATGGAGCACTGAGGTGGGCCTTACCTGGCCATGGAGCACTGAGGTGGGCCTTACCTGGCCATGGAGCACTGAGGTGGGCCTTACCTGGCCATGGAGCACTGAGGTGGGCCTTACCTGGCCATGGAGCACTGAGGTGGGCCTTACCTGGCCATGGAGCACTGAGGTGGGCCTTACCTGGCCATGGAGCACTGAGGTGGGCCTTACCTGGCCATGGAGCACTGAGGTGGGCCTTACCTGGCCATGGAGCACTGAGGTGGGCCTTACCTGGCCATGGAGCACTGAGGTGGGCCTTACCTGGCCATGGAGCACTGAGGTGGGCCTTACCTGGCCATGGAGCACTGAGGTGGGCCTTACCTGGCCATGGAGCACTGAGGTGGGCCTTACCTGGCCATGGAGCACTGAGGTGGGCCTTACCTGGCCATGGAGCACTGAGGTGGGCCTTACCTGGCCATGGAGCACTGAGGTGGGCCTTACCTGGCCATGGAGCACTGAGGTGGGCCTTACCTGGCCATGGAGCACTGAGGTGGGCCTTACCTGGCCATGGAGCACTGAGGTGGGCCTTACCTGGCCATGGAGCACTGAGGTGGGCCTTACCTGGCCATGGAGCACTGAGGTGGGCCTTACCTGGCCATGGAGCACTGAGGTGGGCCTTACCTGGCCATGGAGCACTGAGGTGGGCCTTACCTGGCCATGGAGCACTGAGGTGGGCCTTACCTGGCCATGGAGCACTGAGGTGGGCCTTACCTGGCCATGGAGCACTGAGGTGGGCCTTACCTGGCCATGGAGCACTCGGGTGAAGATAGTGTCTTTGTCTCGCAGCTGCAGTTCCAGGTCCATGTATGTAAGTTTATTGGTGCTGACTTGAAAACAGTCGTTGGTGAAGAGGACGCCCGAGATCCTGTTGTAACATTCCAGTGGCACTGCGCACCCCTTTTTGGGTCTTGCACACCATTCAAACCTGAGATGAGCAGAAGCACATGTGCAGCGCTGAACTGGTGGAGATTAAAGATCGAGTTAAGTGAGCACAAAAATGTGAGCTTGAACCACTGTGACGTTACAGTTGCAAAATTCTTTTGAGTAATGAGCCGTGACTTTGCTTTTATCTCACTACGTGCAGAAGATTGAGATGAAAAACTGTGTAAAACGTTTTCAAGTTATTACTCATCAACTGAGGAATATGGAATTAATCGTCCATTCCAATAGCACTGGAAGATGGGCCTTTTCCCCCGGCCGTCAGCTTGCAAAACAAAACAGTCGTCGTCATCATCGTTCTCTGGAGCTGTAACAAAGACGCACGCACACACACACACAAGGGTCATTCCAATAAGAAATCCAAGGGGGATCACTACAATGCCATCCGGACCAGATCTTAGAGCCAATAAACCAGTTTTGAGAAGATGGTCAAAATCACACCTTTCTGCCCCGGTGCCCTACAGCTCATTGACTCAGCTTCACCCCCCCAATACCACAAATGCCCATGTGTCAATTGAGGTGGCCACCTTTCTGCATTTTCAACAAACAAGAGTAATGCGTGCGTGACTTGCAGCTGTGTGTGCATATGACACAGCAAAGTTCTTCGTGGCTTTGTCCTATTTTATGAAATAGTGCATGCATTAAATACCTGGTGCTTGGGCATACGGGTCCTCTGGGTACGTCTCCCTGTCGTACAGGAACGGGTGATATCTGATCACCCCCTCCACTAGTGCATCTGACCCTCTGCTGGCTTTAAACTCAAACTCTGCCACACTGGAGTTTATATACAGAGTCTGCATGTCCTTATCAACCTCCCTCAGATTGAGAAGCCTTGGTAGGCGAGGGGAGCGATCGATCAGACAGATCTGGAAGAGAATGAAGGGTGCACTCTTAAATGTGATTGGCTTAAGCATCCTTGGGCAACTGTGATAGGCTCTGGACCTTGAACCCAGATTTTGAAATTATCAGTAGTCAATTTACCAGGAGCAAATTCAATTGTTTTTTCAATTTTCATACATTTAATAAATGTGATGAGATGAACTAGACAGGACATCTTAGGAATGCTTTCATTAGAGAACTGACTGACAGCGCCTGCAAATTAACTCAATGTTACATAAAAATTCACACTGGTGCAAGCGTGCGGATATTAAACATACGTACGTGGATGTCGATGTTTGAGGTGGAATCCACAATTCTTGTGCTTCGCATGTCATTTCCATGGATACCATGAACATAGTAATGATATATGTGCCTTAATTCAGAAAGAAAAAGCAGAAGAAACAAGTTCTTAAAAGAGCCGCAAGAGTCAACGGTGTGTGTGTGTGTGTGTGTGTGTGTGTGTGTGTGTGTGTGTGTGTGTGTGTGTGTGTGTGTGTGTGTGTGCGTGTACGTGTGCGTGTCCACACGGGAGCCTTACGCCAGCTCTCTGGTCCACAAATTGAAGTCTTGTTTGAGGTAGGTAACGTGTTCTGGCTGGACTGCCGTAATGACTACAGCGGTGAAGCTGTCCTTGGTCTCCTCTTCCCGGACCAGAGACTGTAGGAAACGCTCCTCCGTCATGTTCACGTGGGAGTCGTCCCCAGGCTGAGTGTCAGCGACACGGGCAGAAAACACAAGACTGACATGCTGATTTTTAAAAGTACATGTATGGATGAACAGTATGTAAGATAGAAATACAGTA
Organism: Brachyhypopomus gauderio; assembly: GCF_052324685.1. Lineage (NCBI taxonomy): Eukaryota > Metazoa > Chordata > Actinopteri > Gymnotiformes > Hypopomidae > Brachyhypopomus > Brachyhypopomus gauderio. The sequence continues at coordinate 16,039,329 of NC_135224.1, read as the reverse complement.
GACTAATTAATATAGACACGGTGCTTAACTGAAATCTCCACCATTAAAGTGCTGATGCTCTTGTAAGTAATGTTCTAACTCATCCAACGTGTCCAGTTTACCTTTCTGTTAAGGATGACACCTGAATAAATCTCCTCTTTGTTTTGTTCCTTTTTCTGAAAGTCCTCTTTAGACATGACAAATTCATGTACATCTGGAGAGCCAAGCGGTTTACTTATGATCTGTTTTAGGACAGGAAATGTAGTAAATACATGGTTGGTGGTATGAGCTCACGTTTACAAATAACCCCTCAAACATGGCTTGCTTATAGTGTCCAGTTGAAATCTACATCATCTCCAGTGTGTTCTAACCGTCCGTTTGATTCTAAAGGACAAGAGAGTGGGGACTTCCACTGTTTTGAACTGGTTTCTAGAGATTAGCAAGGCTAAAATGGGTGACAGTAATTTCTGTAATAATGTGTGACAAACAGCTTCTCTTGCTAAGGGAAAGTAAGTGTGCTAGTGGTCCTGCAGAGAGACTGTAGATGTTCAAGAAATGTTGCTTGCTCCACTACATGACCTGAACAAGCTGTTATATACAATTAAGCGCATCTGCTAGGTCTAGAGCAGAGAAACCACTTAGTGCAAAGTCTCGGTCAGGCTTGACAAAAGCATGACATGCAAGAAGTGATTAGGATGTGAAACCTCCTATACAGGAGGTTAAAACCATGCAACCCAAGTGTGAGTCTTATGGAGAACCTACATAGGACGTTCTAAAAATGTAAGCTGCATGTCAAACAAACATCCACAAACATGCCATAAACATCCTCTGAGAGTGCTTGGTTTGGAGGGAGCATATATGATCTATATTCAGATATATTACATCTATACCTTTCATTTAAAGTTCACATAATTTAATCTTCAAAGATAACTGTGACTGTGAGACATGAGAAGAACTACAACAGGAAGACTAGGTCTAAGGAACAGGAAGACTAGGTCTAAGCAGTCAGCAAATCAGTGTATACAAAGTATATACATATATTCAATTGCAGTATGCTGACTGCAAAACAATGCATTGCATTTAATAGCTCTCTGCTCCATAATTTACAGACTTATACAGATGCATATAACATATGACTCATAATTATAAGTGCAACACCCCCACACACACACACACACACACACAGTAACTACATCCTATGAAGAGCAATGCCCTGAAAAGTCAGGTTTCCGCTTACCCGTACAGACTGGCCTATGTAAAACACGGCCTGCTTGCCCCCGACACCAAAGTATGAGATGTCACTGTTGAGACTCCGTGGGACTGGTTTGGGCCGCACATAGCCAGAGTGATCACTATGGCAACACACACACACACACACACACACACACACACACACACACACACACACACACACACACACACACACACACATATATAATATAGACTAAACTTGGGAAACTTGATATTAACTGCTGTGACTGACAGCTGAGTATTAAACTATGTTAAACACATAAATAACCTGTGAGAAATTATGCTCAATCTGAATGAAGATTACCACAACTGTCAAATCATCATACCATCACTGCCGCCCACTCAAACAAATCTATGGTGTTATATATCACATGCAAAATATGTAGCCTACATAATCGACTTAACCACTCCACTTAAGATACAGCAATAATTACATGGTGTTCAAAAGAAGTACAGTATCACTTTGAGCCTAAACTATTATTTACCTCTGAAAAGTGCCCCGGTTGAATTTTGAAAGGCGATAAACAGCCCAGTTATTTAGCTCTTTAGAGGTCATTCCACGGCCATTGTCCATCACAACAACAGCTGGGCCCCCCTGAGAGTCATCAAACAGCTGAGGCAGACGAATGAGAAGGCAGGGTGGGTACAAAAACACAAGTCAGTGTTATTACTCACCGTGCAGTAAAATAACGGAAAATCATTTTAAAGCAGCATTCTAACCACATACAAAGTAGAGCTTCAAAAGTCCTGGAGTACCACAGCACCAAAGAGCTCAGAGGTTTCTCTGCACGAAAATATTTGCATCGGCTGATAATTAAGAATTTGATAAGTTGTTGAGGAGAAACACACTGAATTGAGCAGTGGTACAGCTCTCCAGGACTGAAACTGGGTGTCGTGCAGCTCAGGGGGCTAGTCTCAAGGGCACAGGTGCCATGCGGATCTGAGGGTTAGTCTCAAGGGCAACGGTGGGAGGGAACGTACCAGCCTGATGTCTATGCTCCTGATTTGAGGATTTTTTGAGGTGGCTGAAAGTGCATTGTCGATGAGCTCAGCGAAGGCATAGGCTGAAACACACAACCACAGACACATTAATAATCTCAAGACCACAGAGTATAATAAAAAACTAAACAGGTGTATGCGCTTGGGTGCGAAATGGAGAGACTTCCTTACGTAGTGCATTGTGTCCTTCACTGGCATAATATTCATACTGTCCACTCTGCACAATGGTGTGGTAATGGGGAAGGTACTTAATTCGCTCTTGAGTTGCTACAACCAACTCTTGATCCACAGAATGTAGAAGGTGTAATGTCTTGCCATCTGTTAGCTCACCTGCATTAATAACAATGTTATAACATTAACAGTCTACATTAGTTTACATTGGAAAAATAACTTAGGGTACATATGAAATAGCTTAGCCAAAACATTGGCTTGCAACTCCCACAAGTAAACAGAGCAATTTTAGAACAGACATCATTACACTGACAGTGTGAAATGTTGTATGCTAATAGTTCCACCTAAATTTAACCGAAATATGCTTAGTGATCATGACAGCTTAACTACTTACCATAAACATCTGCATTGATCTCTCTACGATCTGTTGTCGTGAGCACAAAAGTTTCGTTTCCAGAAATAGAAAACTCCTGAAATTAATAGAAACAATCTTGAGGCTGCATCCCACATCAATTCAGTTACATCAGCAGTCTTGATCAGACTTTACCCTTCTCCTCCAGGCCCCTCCCTTTAGTTATGCTGTTATAGATAATCCTGCCAGAGCCACATGCTAATCACTGGCACATGTGCTATATATATGACTGTTTATATTGATGTTCACATACTCAACCTGTATTTTATATCCTGGTTACATTCTTCTACCAATGACAATTCCATATGAGCACTTAGGAGATGGTCTGACATGTCAGTAGATGTGCAGACACTGTGGATGGATATGCCATTACCGCCAGCGAACAGGCCGATGCTGACTCCTACCTGAGGCTCAATATCTACATTGGAGAGACTGTGGCTGCTCGGCCCAGAATTAGAACTATAGAACTACATTATATACATTATAGTTCTAATGTAGTTCTATAGAACTATAGAACTACATTAGAACTATAAACATGGTGTTCTAGAGATCAGCCCAATGGAAGCTGGGTTCCCTTTTGAGTCTAGGTCCTACCAATATTTCTTCCTAATCCCTGCCTAGGGAGTTTTGCTTTGCCACTGATGCCTCTGGCTTGCTCATTAGGGATCTGGATGCATGAGATTGTAAAGCTGCTTTGTGACAACATGTTTTGTAAAAAGAATAGAATAGAAGCCTTTATTGTCATTATACACAGCATAAATTGCACAATGAGATTGTAAGCTGCTCCTTAAAAGTGCACACAACACAATATATAAAAAGAAAACTATGAAGAAAAAAAAAACTACTGTGCAAAAATGCTGTGCTATTAAACATATAGGTGCACAAACAGACCAAAAAGACAGACAAAACAGATGAGAAATTGTAAATATGTCAGTTAGTGTATGTTGCTATTTAGCTTTGGGAAAGAAGCTGGCCCCACGTTTGTTTTGGTCAGTATGGACCAGTAGCCCTATATAGATTAATCTGACTTAGATTTTTCTTCACCAGTATTGATCAGACTTAGCCATTTGTACAGAGTTCCTTGTCTGAAAACAAAGAACACGCCTCCAGGGCTATTTTTACACTTGATGACTGCTTTGTGACAGCTCAGGTTAACATATTCAATACTGTAAAAATATGTTGCAGGATGCTAAATAGATTAGCAAGCGGTGAGTCAGACAAGCAGAGGGGGGTGGTTCAACCAAACACATATGCTAGTTTACTAGTTGTGGCTAAAGGCTACAGCTAAAATTAACCTTTCATCAGTCAGTTTTTAATACTCAGTTGTTTGTACAACTGCTCCATGTGTTCAACTGAGATTTTCATGAACTAGCTGTTTAATAAAAGGGCAGTATGGTCGGGATGTTTTATATGTTTAACAGCTTACAAACTCATATAGGCTACATCTCTGTTCATGATGAATTCATAAGACATAGCAAACACATTATACTATTAAATAGACGTTTGTATTGTATATTTTAAACATCCAGTTACCTGTCCTCTGGTTGTAAAATGCATGGTGGACAGCAGGCATATCTATAGAGCTTGTACACCAATGGACAAATTAAATCCCATAACAATGACCATAGCTCTTGGACGTGTCATTGTTAATGAAGAACTGATATACAACTGGAAAAACCTCCCCCTGATAGAGCAGCTATGATCTTCAGATTTATATGATGGAAATAATAACTTTGCTGTCTTTAACTAAATATAATGTGAAAAAAAGTATGGCAGCGAGTTTGCAAGTTTCATCTGGGCTACAAGACTGGCAGACCTGTTCATTAGGTTGACAATTATCTGACCGATGTGGTGTTTCGGAAGGAGAAAAATGCATTTAATTAGATGGTTCTGCCAAGACTGAGAACCTGTTGCGCTGAGACTGAACCGATTAAGGCCATTTTCATGAAGATACGAACACACTGGTCCTACCAAGCAGACTCTCGCCTAAACAGGCTACAAAGTGATTACAAGTTTTCCACCCAGGTGTGAGGTTAACCTTTACTTCAGCAATCCAGCTCAAAGGTGTCGTTGTTCTTACATATCCGTATTAAACAGATGAGCAGAAGCAGGTTTTTGCCAAGAATGACTCTGCTTGTCGTTGCCAGATTAATTCCCATGAGAAATTCTCCAGCTAAGCTAGCAGGCTAGCAGCTACTCCCAAACAATACCAACACCCCACAGGTGGTTAGCCAGCTAGCGGCCGTGTGGACGGGGGGGGGTCCACCCACCTTGCGCACAGCTCGGAGGAATTCGTTGTAGTCCACGCCGTCGACACCGACGACCTTTTCAGACGCAGCTTTACTGTCCGGGCGACAGTCGAAGACAGAGACGGACCCGCGGACGTGTGAGGTCTGTGGTCGGGGAGCTCCGCACTCCGCCATGTTTCTCCCGTGATGGTTCGGCTCTCCGCTCACCGCCGTCTACGCTCTATCCACTCTAACGTACCGTAAAACGCTCCACGGTGCCCTAAAGAGAAACACTCCAACGCTCCGTTTCCGACATGTTTAACCAGGTGTCCGAGTCAGCCGTTTCCCGCCGCTGTGAATAAGCCCGTAAGCGTTAATGTTCAGGTGCCGTTTTTAACGGGTCACCCCAACGGCGCGTGAATCCTCACACCTCGCCGCGCGCTGGACACGTACCACGTGACGCCGCTACAGTGTTGTCAGTCGCCACGCGCTTGGCTGGGTCTTGCAAGGGTTGCCAAATCCAGACCTACACTACATTATAAGAAAGCCTAATATTTAGATGATTTGTTAACAGTAACCTACAGATTCAATGGTTATACTCCTGACGCTGTAAATTTTCAGTTGCTGGGATTTAGCTACTTAACACAAAACTGATGCAGACACTCATAGATGGCTAGCTGTGTATGTTTAATCACTAAATCACTCGTCGTTCTTATATCACGACTGGCAACCTAAATAAATTTCTCGCGCCATTCCTGAATTTTTCAACATTAGAAAACACATGTTTAACATACAGAAGTGCGAAAGCGCCAAAGTGGATTTACAAAAGAAGTTCCGTGTTACTTAAAAACAACCAACAAGCAAATATAAAACGACAGGATAATTTACTAGTACGAAATACGCAATAGGAAATCGTGAGCACTGCTTTTTTTCTATTGTGACAAACTGTCAAAATAAAAGCTCCAAGCTATATAATAAAATGTAATATGTATATATATATATATTTCCATGTTTTAAGCACACGAAAATAATCCGATCCACAAAGAAGCCGAGCAGTCTATTTTAACGTGTTTGCATTTGTTGTGCATATTTACTTTTATGACTGACAGAATGAATAGAATATTTAAAAATTATTCATCATATCCCGAGATACGTTTGCATGTTCGCATTTATGCACAAATCGCTCATACAACATGTTTTAAAAATCCAAATTGCTATTATAATGCGATTGCCTGGAAAGTTTATAGTAATTTGTCAGCGACGTGATTTTTCAAACACAAAATAATCGACGGGGTTGATATTAACTTTTATTTTAACAGTAATGTCCCGTCACTTCGTTTCCAGGAAGCTAGACAGGTCTCGGAAAGCGACCACCTGATGTTTATAGGAAGACTCTGGTTGTTTACATCACACTGAATGTGTGTTGTGTCATGGTGGCGCGCTGCGCTGAAAAGCAGTAGCCTTTCCTTGTCCAGTTTATATTGATATAGCGTAATGAACTATTTAAAATGTCTGTTGTGGTTGCTAATGATTATGGTTGGCTGTTGGACGCCTGCTCTCTCATTGACGAAGGTTTTAAGTGCTGCTTAGGTGCAAATGAAGAACGTTTTGTGTCTCATTTCAAGAAGCAATTCTTTGATATCTTGAAGCCTCATATAGTAGTTACATCCACGAGCGATGCGAGTAGCAAGACTCTACAAAATACAGAAACGTGTGCAAGTGAAAATGCTAGTGTCGACCCAAAGTCAACCCGAAAGGTGATGCTAACACTAGTTCTAAAATTAGGCATGATGGCTAGCAAGCTACTTGTGCTATCCACGTCTTTTCTGGTCCTCTACAAGTTAAATGACGCTGTGAGGGTAAGTTTTTGTTTGCTAATATTTTTGAGACTTAATCTACAGTTATATTCTCTTGCAGAAAAGGAAGCGACGGCGAAGTGATCTCAATCATGGGGAGTTAGACGCAGCAGATTATCATAAAAAGGTGCAAAATTTGGTGATAACACAGAATAAAAGACTGTTTTAAATATGCTAATGTTCCAAATATTACTCAACCTACTGTTAAAATTGTTCTGCTGTATTTACTCTTCCTCTCTCTTTGTAAATTGCTGTAAAACAGGTCAGGTTGTTGGTTCTGGAGGGCAGTCGATCTCTGCTGGACGCAGGGAATCGCTGTGGTTATTTTAAAGAAACGTCACATCCAGTGGCCACTAGCCAAATGCCGGTTCCTGAGTGCCGTCTAGCCGCCTTATGCAACATGGCCAAGCAGTTCCTAACAGATGAGGATTCCACACCCACGCAGGTGGTCAAAGGGCGTGCAGACTTGGACGCACGTCTAAACCTGTTCTCACGCATAACGGAAAATCCAGACAGCCATGCTCGTGAGGTCACCTTAATGGGCGAGAGGTATTTCTTGCCTCCCCGGAGTCACTTCCTGATGTCAGACATCATGCGTTTGCAGCCTCTTGTCAACAGTGAGTTTGATCTATTGTATCGGTCATTTGGAGATAGAAATGGATGTACAGCATTTCTTCTGAAATGTGTGTTTGCACAGAACTCTTTGTTGTTACTCTATATTGCCAAAAGTATATATCCAAAACTTTCCCTTACTCACATATGACCTTAAGTGACATCCCATTCCTAATCCACAGGCTTCAATATGATGTTGGCACCCTTTGCAGATAGAACAGCTCCAACTCTTCTGGGAAGGCTGTCCACGAGGTTTAGGAGTGTGTGTCCCAGAAGCACAACTGTTGAATGAGAAGGCCTAGCTCTTGGTCTCTGCTCTAATTCATCCCAAAGGTGTTCTATCAGGTTGAGGTCAGGACTCTGTGCAGGCCAGTCAAGTTCATCCACACCAGACTCTGCCATCCAGAGAACACGCCTCCACTGCTCTAGAGTCAAGTGGCAGCGTGCTTTACACCACTGCATCCAACACATTGCATTGCATTGCATTGGTGATGTATGGCTTGGGTGCAGCTGCCCGACCATAGAAACCCATTTCATGAAGCTCTCTGCGTACTGTTCTTGAGCTAATCTTAAGGCCACATGAAGTTTGGATGTCTGTAGTGATTGACTCTGCAGAAAGTTTGCAACCTTTTTGCACTATGTGCTTCAGCATCCACTGACCCCGCTCTGTCAGTTTACGTGGCCTACTACTTCATGGCTGAGTTGCTGTTATTCCCAAACACTTTAATTTTCTTACAACTGTCTACAGCTGACAGTTTACTGTGAAATATTTAGGAGTGAGGAAATTTCATGACTGGATTTGTTGCACAGGTGGCATCCTATCACAGTTCCACGCTGGAATTCACTGAGCTCCTGAGACCCATTTTTTCACAAATGATTGTAAAAATAGTCTGCATGCCTAGGTACTTCATTTTATACAACTGTGGCCATGGAATTGATTGGAAACCCCGATTCCAATAATTTGAATGGGTGAGCAAATACTTTTGGCAATATAGTGTATTTTATATATTTGAAGCAAATTCAGATGTCACAATACAATGTCATTTGTAAAAAATGATTCACCTGTCAAACTGAGAGCAACCACTGTCAATTACTTTTGGACTATATTCATTAAGCGTACAGTTGAGACATGGGAGTAGAATAGTACTAAATACATTTTCATGCACCAAAGCTTCTTTGACCTAATTATTACAATATGATATTTCATCCATAGGTGGAGAAAAATTTGACTTGATAGTACTTGACCCCCCATGGGAAAACAAGTCTGTGAAGAGAAGCAGTAGGTAGGTGTAGTGCAACAGTAAACTGGTGCATGTATTTAAACATATCTTCAGATCAACAATGTTAGTTAATCGGTGATCTGGATCTAGATACCAGATACCAGAATCTTCTATAAGAAGAGGTTATGGTTTGTGTTTAATGCTATAACCAATGATTTATTTTTATAATGGATTAATTCATTGGTTATTGCAATGTCTGCTTTTTAAATAACAAAATGCAAAGTTTTTTTTACGAATGCCATATTTTATTGTCCTCAATTTTCTTGATATTTGTTTTGGCCAGTTTCCAAATGTGTCTGCACTCTCAGCAGAATGATGCCGCTACTGTGCAACCTAATATATCAGTAAATGTCACATTAGCAATGCCCCAACCCTTTGCTTCAGTCGGAGTTTCAGTTATGAGTTTTTGTCTTAATTACCAGGTACAGTTTCCTGCCCTCCTCCCAGCTCAAGCAACTTCCTGTCTCACAGTTGAGTGCTGCAGGATGTGTGGTGGTTACGTGGGTAACTAACCGCCCGCGACACCTCCGCTTCGTCAGGGAGGAGCTCTATCCCCACTGGGGCGTGAAGGACGTGGTACAGTGGCTCTGGGTGAAGGTATGGCGGCAGTCGGATGCACGCTACCGTAATAGTGTATGTGGTCCAAGAGATTCTCATGCAGCTCACGTGGTTTATGTGGTCTAAGAGGTTCTTGTACAGCTCATAGGTGTGGTGCCTGCAGTAGGTGCTTTAAGAAGGCGCGTGCACGATTTATGAATCGTGATGTTTCAGGGAGAAGAAAGAGTGTGCTTAACATCTGTCCTGGGAGATTTTATTCCAAGTGATTTGGAACCACTTCAGCTCATCCACAAGTTATGAAATGTGCACAAAATGGCACTTGCCACTTGGCATGTGCCATTTTCAAACAATTGGGGCTTTCAGATTCTGATCAATCAATGTATGATACTAGTATGTGTAATGAGAGGCTATAATTGGCAGCTGGTCCTTACATTGAGGCTGCTTTGTCGGCTGATTGGCTGGCTGTAGCCTTTGTCCCGCTTTTTTTTAAGGAGTACTGTAAAGTTTTTTTTTTAGGAGTACTGTAATTGAAGCAGTGGTTCGGCTGTATCCATAGGTGACCAGGACCGGAGAGTTTGTTTTCCCTCTGGACTCTCCACACAAGAAGCCTTATGAAGCCTTGCTACTTGGCCGGGTCTGTGCTGGCACAGACAACACAAGGTAGCCTCCTGCCCTGTTCCATTACAGACATAGACCTCACGTTGTTTACCTTTCATTAGCATCTTTCAAGCTTTTGGAAGCTTTTTGGAAGTAGCGGTCAACTTCTTTTGAAGGTTTACAGGTGCACCTGCTCGGCTAGCTTGGCATTCTACTGTCTGTTTCCAGCTCAGTGTCTTAGTGAGTGTGGTGCAAATTATGATTGTTTAATTTCTTGAGAGAATCTACAGAGATGTTTATATGATTTGACCTCTAAGATGGTTGTCTTTCTGTGTGTGTGTCTGTCTGTGTGTGCATCTGTGTGTGTGTCTGCTCCCCTCTAAGTTTTAGGGAATTATTCACACCTCCTCCTGTGTGTTTCAGGTGTGAGAGTGAGCTCCCAGACCAGCGGCTCATAGTTGGCATTCCCTCAGTGCTACACTCCCATAAGCCATCTCTGTCAGGTACGCAGCTGGCCCGCACTGCATGCGGATCAGACCCCACCCTCGTCATGCCGAGCTGCCGTAGCCTCCCCAGCGGCCGCTCATTAATCCCCGTTCTCAACGTGAAGTCTGTTTGAATTTTTGAATAGCGCGTACATTTGCATAAAGAAGCATTTGAGTGACTGGGGTTACGCTCCAGGGTCCACCTGACAGCTTCGGCTTCTCACAGCGTTATTCATTAGACTCAAATGACAGATAGATCCTTTCATGTTGTTCAAAGGGAAGGGCACTTTTCAGTTATCTTTAGTCAAACCATCTGAAGTAGTGCTGTTAGCCTGTGACAGCTGCTTCTGAGACTTTGAAGCAGAAGGATCAACTCTATCATGGTTGAGCGTTTGGCTCCTGGAAGCCTTGTGTTCGTCGCCGTGCTACCGGTTGTTTCTGTTCCGTTGCAGCCGTCCTGAAGCCCTACATTAGGTCTGACGCGAAGTGCCTGGAAATGTTTGCCCGAGGTCTGCAGCCTGATTGGACAAGCTGGGGAAATGAGGTCATCAAATTTCAGCACCATAGCTATTACATCACAGAAGAAGCGGAGTGCGCATGCGACACGCGTACTGAGGCCACGGATACAAAGCAGCGAGTGGACACAACTGCCAACCTCTGAACACAAGATTAGTTTGTAATTATGGCTAGTAATTGTAATTGTTGTTTTGTTTTTTTTTTGTTCTTATTGGAAAAAGGAGAATTTGTATTAAACACTTTTTATCCATACCTTCTTTCATTGTTTTCATTGCTTCATTTAATCTGTGCAGACTAGCATCAGAACTCACCATTATCGCATGCAAAGGGAAATGACATGTAACAAAGTTTTAGAAATGAGTGTTATTGTTGTAAATGCATTATATTATTGTATTCCAGTATTGTTGGTTTGTCATATAACTTTCATTCTGTTTCATTCTGCACTAAAAGGGTCTTTCTCACAGAAGTCAATAGTAGTAATTCTGTTTTATGATTGCTAACTATAGTTATAAATTGGCTCCAACTATCGGTAAAGTGGTATTTCAACGACCTGATTTAATTAGTGGTGGGCCGTTATCGGCGTTAAAGAAAGTCTTGTAAAGAAAGGTCAAGTTTAGAGTAGGCTAAGTGGTATGATCTGAGAGTGTGCTGGAATTATTCTCATGACGTTTGGCTCCATCTGTTGGTCAGTCACTGCACTACCTGTGGCATTGCACACACTGCAATCAAGGAACGATAAACATTTACTTATGTCTCTCCATGTACTTCGCTGCTGTACTTGTAGTATTTGTAAAAATGTTCTTGTAATACCCGGTATTTAAGCACCATAAGAAAGTGGCTAACGTAACTTTCCATCTAACGTCTACAAAAAGGTGTGCAGAACTGTCTGCACAAGACTTTGCTGAACAAAGTTCCATTTATTTTTACTTATACCGCTTGCTTTCAAGAGTCCGCTTGTGGTTAAAATCCTCCCTACGAAATGAGACTGCACATTCAAGACCCCGATTCATCAGTAGACGTCGACAACAATGGCGTTTATGTACACACACTCGACGGAGACTTTGGTGGTATGTCTTGTTTGGGCTGTAGGCGTATTTGCTATCATTCACAAATTTAGTTTCACTCAAAAATCGGTCACAAAAAATCCCTTTCATTGGCATGGCTATTTGTACTGCCTTGATGGGAACCCGCCAGCCCGAATGATATTAGACGGTGAACGATGCAAAGGCCCACGATACATTGAAACAAAGATTTCGTTATTAACATAGAACATGGGTTTGGGTTTCTTTGGTCGTTTGGTCATGTAATTTGCCGTCATAAACACGAGTGGATTACGCATCTGAAAGCCTCTTTAGAGGGAATGTAGCCGTGCCACTTTGCCCAAACGCCCAGAATTGGAGACCTAGAGCTAAATGCAATAGGAAAAAGAGGTGAAATGGAATTGGGCCTGAGTCTATAATGATCAATTTACAAATCCTTCCAAAGCAACAGGATACAGTATAGCAACCTATTGCTCAGGGAGGAATCAAATGTGTTTGCGTATTTTCATTAATGCTGCTTAACTCTGATCATTGTTCTTAATTCACTTTAGTATCTGGCTACTTCTAATGAGGTCAAATCTAAAATACAATGAAGTATACACACGCCCTCCCCCCACACCCGTTATCTAGCTGGGCCGAGCATTGATCTGAGTGCATGCGGGCATGTGTCCCTGTTGGCGTGGTGATGCCGGCAGGCAAGAGCACTTCTGTGGTTTCAGGACTAAATGACTTGCGCAAGTCAAACACCTACTTAGCTTCAGTGAGTTTCTAAGGAAACGCCTGCACTAATATGTCCACTTGTCCCTTGATGCACCCCAGGCCGGCTACACCCACACACCCACACACGCCCTATTGACCCTGTCCTCGTTACGACCTCCGTTACACACAATGGCATGGAGACCTGCGCGACATCCTTTCTCTTTCTACTCTTGAGTGAAAAAATAAAAGAAACTACTTTTCCATCACCCAAACACTTCCTCCCACATGCCACTGTGCCGGTTCTGCTAGAAATATCGGACATCCGGCAATGCACTGTCAAACCAAGCAATAATGCACTAATGTAACTAACGATGTTCATTCCGGTGGAATTATGGTTCTTTGGAGACCAGGTTCCCAGAAGCTTTAAAGTATTAAAATCTTTGTAACCAAGAGAGAAAGAGAGAGTGCTTATGATGTTCAATATAAGGGTCTGTACTATTAGTTCTCTCAGCAAACCCTCCACTGATGTGTGATGTCAGCTGATCATTATTTATCCAGAAATTTATTCAAAAATATAAAGTGGTTTTTTCATCTAAATTTCTTTATATTATGCTTAAATTGATTCATGGTGTTATTAAGCTCTAAATCTAAATCTTACTACTTAAATCTTAAAAATTTTAAATCTTACTTATTACTTACTATAATCTTACTTATCTTTAGCAGCACAAATAAATCCATTTGTGAACTTGACATTAGGGTTCTGTGGGGGCCTGGACCAGTGCCGACTGGAGTCTGTGGATTCTGTCACTATCACTATTTCATTTTTTATGGTATCCGTCTCCATCACAGCATGTTGCAGAAGTCATACACGAGCTCATATAATTGTGTTCATGTTCTCTGTGGGTGGCAAGAATGACACAGTTTCTCTTATCTTTTGTCCATATAGAGAGAGGTTCTGCCTTGACTAGTTGGGTAGACAGTGTCGCACTCTCGTCTGTGCCTACTGGGCCGACCTTCGGCGCCACGCTGGCTAAGCTGATGAAGACCCCGTGGCTAGCTTCATAAGCTGTACAGGAAGATACGTCCTAAACCCCAGTCTTCCAGACGGACAGCTGTTGGATGACGGAGGAATTAGCTATAACTAATATGGATGCAAATTGAGGGGTGGGGGTGGGGTTGAGGGTGGGGTAGGGGGTGTGGTTAGGGCTGGGAGGGCTTCTATCCAACCCTTGTGAAGGTCTTATTTGGTGACATGACAGACAAGGACAGTTATTGGTTTCAATAACAACTGTCATTGGATAACAGTCTATGAACGGAATTACGCTCTCTGATTTCACTTGCCTTTCTCTGATGGCAGTACATGCTTTTCTGGTCCCAGAGGTAATTTCATGCCTCTGCGTGTCTTAAGCATTCAAAGTAAAGTAAATGTTTGAAAAATTATTTAAAACATAAATAAAATATTTATGTGGACCTTATGTGCTCACTGTGGACCTTAGTTAAAATGTTCACATCTACTTGTAAGAAAATGTCTAGAACCTGTAAATGTCATCTGTTGGACCTTTTTGCTAATTTGACATGACATATTGATACACATATTTTGTGGCGTAGGTTTGTCATTCCACTATGCCATGTCAATTAGGCCTGACGTGTCAGGCAAAAATGAAAAGACTGAAGTCAAATTAGCCAAAGGGAAGAATGAAGAAACATGCAGACAGAAAATCAATGACGTTTAGATCATTCCACTCCTACATATGCATATCCACACTCACATTATTAACTGTTAGTTGTTCAGGGCTTCACAAACTCTGGAATCAACAGACTCTCTCTCTCTGTCTCCCCCCCCCCCAGCACTTACAAAACCTTATAAAAATTCATGTTTCAAATGTTGTCTGTCAATTTCATGTCACACAATCATTGTCAAGTGATTTGGAGATGGGAGTGCATGTGTGTATTTCTGTCCGATCTGAACTGATGTCAGGAGACAGGTGGACAGGGAAATGTGGTACCATTTGTAATAAATCCACAAACACACTGACACAATGACCGACAGGAGGCAAATCTGATGAGCTGACTCACACAGTTTGATGATTGCAGTTTACAGTTTTTCTCTGATGCTAAAACACAGTTTCACATTCTCGGTATGGCTGAATCAAACCATTTGATGTTTTATGTGAATCAACACCATTTGATGTTTCAGAAGTACAGTGACTCTGGAAAAGGTCACATCGGTGTTTTAGAAGTATGTCATTTTGGTAGACCAATGTTTGCTCAGTATTTCCTTTTCACTTTAGATGGAAAAAACCTCAGTTTCCTAACTTGGAAATCTTTGTATTTAGAATATCACCTACATTAGAGCTCGGTGGTTCATAATCTCATTTGATATCGATCTTTTTAGATATAAATCATTATTATAAAAACCAAAGAAATATTATATGTTTTCTCCGTCAATGCTTCCTCTTTCCTCTAGGGGCGCACAAGCTGCATACATCTGTGCTCTTTAGCTCTGCTGAAGACTATTGTTCAGTTCATAGACAGTTCAGTGAAGCCTCAAAGATCAGCTATTTAGGCACTGAGAAATCAACATAATTTTAGTAAAATCGTTATTATGTCATTCATGTAACAGATGCTGATGGATGAAAATTAGCCAATATTTTTGTCATTAAATTAAAATTAAACTGACTAAACAGAAACCTGATCAAAATAGAGTTAAATGCCAACATAACGATGTAAATAAAACATTTTGAAAATTGACATAAAATTGGCCTGTAGGAAGGTGTGGTCAGCATACATTGTTATATCCACAGTGCCCTGGGTCATTACTACTGATGACAATGCGACTGGTTAAAAGGAAAAGCTTCCTACCACCCACACACACAGAGACACATCCAGTGTTCAATAATGAGATGTGTATGTACTTCTCACACAGAGACTTTATACGTTTAAGCACACAGTGCTTGAAGTCTGGAGGAGCTTTAAACCTTTAAATAAAAGCTGGCCAGCACCTGCAATATGACTGGGGTTTGTAAATATGCACACCTGTGTGACTGATAGAGGCACAAACATTTACGAGACCCCCTAACCATCACTACATGTAATTTCTCTCCAACCCCCCTCTATCCCCCTCTCTCTCTCTCTTTCTCCCACTCTCTCTCCATTCCTCCGTCTCACAGTCTCTTTATAATCGCTCCACAGTGCAGTCCTGTGGGACGCTGTAGCTTGACCTTCACAGAGACGTCGCTCATTCACGCTGGCTTTCTAAGGCCTTTTCTCTCTCCCTCGCCGCCACTCTGTTGGACTGCTGTCGATGGCCTGCGACTCTTTAATTGCACCAACAAAGAGTAGCGCGACACGCCGGAGGCAAAGAGCGAAACACTATCGACAGATCCTGACCAATAAGTCCTCGACGTCCATGTATGCATACCCACACACAGGTGCACACAGAGAGACTTACAAAGCCATGTTAATGGCTCTTTTAACACACTGCTATGTTACTTCTATTATGGCATATGGACCATTGTGTTTCCATTGTGTTTATTAGAATCATATAATTTCCCAAACCCAGTCATATGTAAGCTATGCAGGTACCAGTGAATTAATAAACTTCAATGCACTGGCGAAAAATAACATTATGCTGATAAAGTGATCAAAGCTAGCCACCATATGACTCACCTGTGGGGTGGGAAGAGTCACTAGAGAAAATGTGTGTGATGGTAAACATTAACCACCACCACCATGATTCGGTGCAGACCTGGACGTCATATACATCATGTGATCTCTGTAACACTAATCTGTGGCCATTTACAGATCTCACGCCCCTGCCTTCATTTACCTTGTTGCTGACCTTTCGCGTGAGACTTGTCTCACACATTTTCTTTCACTGTGTGGAATGAAGAGCTACGTTATTTTGGTTTTACTCAGGCTTAGTTCTGGGCAACACCTTCATTCTTCATTCTTATCCTAAATTATTTATCTCTCCTGAAGGCAGAGGCTAACTGCTGTAGGAAGTGGTCATTCTGTGGTCATTCTGTGAGTCATTCTGTAACACTGTAGACTGTATACAGAACTGGTGACAGTATGACACGTCTGGACATTGCAGCCTCCCTTCACATTTATTTAGAGCAGTTTTCAGTACTATATCATGACTTGGTATCTATCTACCACATCTCAGTATTAAACACAGCAACATTTTGAAACACATTGGTTGAACTACCCATTAGTGAGATTTGATTTAATGTTATTCTAAAGAAATTAGAAATTATGTATACAATATATATATATATATATATATATATATATATATATATATATATATATATATAAAAACCCTCTGTTGATTAATGTTTAATTGTTACGACTTTGTGAAGCAGGCTGAATGCAAGTGCAGGATACACAAAGACACCACAAACAGAAAAACCTCAAACACATCAAAACCAAACACTACTGAAAGTAATAACATGACACACCTAACAGAACACACCAGGGCCGGAGTGGGCCACTTTTTCAGCCCGGGAGATTCATGTCCAAATCCGACCCAAAATTATTTTCCCTCCCAATCAGCCCAAACTAGAGATTGACATGAGCCGGCCCATCGGGAATCCTCCCGAATCTCCCGATTAGCCACTCCAGCTCTGGAACACACCAACACATTAAGTAACATGAACCTGGGCACAAGATAGCAGCTGAAGCACAAACAAGCACACAAATTACATACAAAGTACTGACAGTGACCAATAACACAACTGGCAAAAGGACTTAAATACACAGACAAACCAATAACCCAACGAGACACACCTGAAAACCATGACGAGGGGTTGGAGTACAAGGAAGGGCTGTGAAACTAGACACAATAAGGAATTTCAAAATAAAAGCACATAAAGAGGAAACCAGGAAACAAACCAAACCAAAACAAGAGGGGTTCCCTCCCCGTGACATTATTAACATCAGGAGCAATCTAAGACTGTTTTCAAATCAAGCAGATTGACCTCCTCAATCCGGACTAAGTGTTGAAAAAGCAGAGATGCTCACTGAAAAACATTGATTTTCATCACCAATTTCATTTCATCACCAATTTCATTGCATCATTGTCATGCTCAAATGTCTAAGCCATTAAATTTAAACTTTGAAACTTCTGCCAAATGCATACTGAACTGCGAAAAAGTCATGTACTGAAATACTGAAAACTTGGAACTGATTTTTGATCTTTATTTATAACTCACCAACTATTTTAATCTTCACTGCATGACATTTTCTTCTCAGAGATTTCTCTGGTTTCCCCTAAAGCTCAGAAGTGCTGTCGACCAGACCGCCTGCACCAACCATCTATGCCAATCGAGTCGGTTCCCATCACTACCGCATTATCCACCAGCGTAACCATACTTTATACTTACATACATTATTCATCACCTAAACCTGTTTCATTGTCTTCTAATTCCACTTTCATCTCCACCTAATCCTCCTTTTTTCACATTAGCCATGAGGCTAATTTACAGGTCTTTGGTTCAAGATTGGTGCAGAAAACGTTGGGTCATCTAAAACTAGATTCTTCAAATAACATTTCATATGGGTTTAATGGCCTCCAGGATATTTCACTTTTTAAGGATAATTGCTACTTGTGAATTCTCTACCCCTTCCATTTCCTTTCCTTTTTCTGTTAAACAGATAATCTATCTGAATCTTTTTTGTAGGTCTATAGTCATGACATAACTTTTAAAGATATCTCAGATATTATACTGGCCTTTCCAAATGAACCCAGTTGATTTTGGGGAATGCATGTACCTCACATACACTATATTGCCAAAAGTATTCACTCATCCATCCAAATTATCAGAATTAGGTGTTCCAATCACTTCCATGACCACAGGTGTATAAAATTAAGCAGCAAGGCATACTCATTTGTGAAATAATGGGTCACTCTCAGGAGCTCAGTGAATTCCAGCATGGAACTATGATAGTTCTGAAATTTCCTTGTTCCTAAATATTCTACAGACAACTGTCAGCTGTAAGAACATTGAAGTGTTTGGGAATAACAGCAACTCAGCCATGAAGTAGTAGGCCACGTAAACTGACAGAGCGGGGTCAGTGGATGCTGAAGCACATAGTGCAAAGAGGTCGCCAACTTTCTACAGAGTCAATCACTACAGACATCCAAACTTCATGTGGCCTTCAGATTAGCTCAAGAACAGTACGCAGAGAGCTTCATGAAATGAGTTTCCATGGTTCAGCAGCTGCATCCAAGCCATACATCACCAAATGCAGTGCAAAGCGTTGGATGCAGTGATGTAAAGCACGCCGCCACTGGACTCTAGAGCAGTGGAGACGTGTTCTCTGGAGTGACGAATCTCACTTATCCATCTGGCAATCTGACAAACGAGTCTGGGTTGGCAGTTGCCAGGAGAACGGTACTTGTCTGACTGCATTGTGCCAAGTATAAAGTTTGGTGCAGGGGGATTATGGTGTGGGATTGTTTTTCAGGAGCTGGGCTTAGCCCCTTCATTCCAGTGAAAGGAACTCTGAATGCTTCAACATACCAAGACATTTTGGACAATTCCATGCTCCCACTTTGTGGGAACAGTTTGGAGCTGGCCCCTTCCTCTTCCAACATGACTGCACCCATGCACAAAGTCTTCATAAAGACATGGATGGCAGAGTCTGATGTGGATGAACTTGACTGGCCTGCACATAGTCTTGACCTCAACCCGATAGAACACCTTTGGGATGAATTAGAGCAGAGACTGAGAGCCAGGCCTTCTCGTCCAACATCAGGATGTGACCTCACAAATGTGCTTCTGGAAGAATAGTCAAAATCCCCATAAATACACGAATAAACTTTGTGGACAGCCTTCCCAGAAGAGTTGAAGCTGTTCTAGCTGCAAAGGGTGGACCAACATCATATTGAACCCTGTGGATTAGGAATGTGATGTCACTTAAGCTCATATGTGAGTCAAAGAAGGTGAGCAAATACTTTTGGCAATATAGTATATTCTTAGTTCAAGGTAAAATTTGTCACTGGGCTTATAAACCACACACACACACACACACACACACACACACACACACACACACACACAGATAAATCCTGAGGACATACTGGGCCCAACATATTAGAAGCTGAAGTTAAATTCACACTGGTCATACACATGCTGACACACATATAACCATCTTCAGAGGGCTTCAGCAGATGAAGTCACATAAGTATTTGCATGCATAATCACATATAGACTGTCATACACACATCAGTGTGTACATACAAATAACTTCTCCAGACATACAAATCTTTAGTCTAGACATTGTGGAAGTGCAGACACATAATTAAGAAACATACACACAGACACACAGACACACAAACAAATTAGGGCCCCTGATTTCAAACCTGCTCCTCAGAACTCAAAGACACAAATACTGTTTTCCATTTTTCACACAACGTTTTCACACGTTTTGAGCCATGGCTTTTTCCTCACCTGTCTTGTCAGAAAAGCACAGACTCTGCATATTTAGGTGGAATGTTGGCTCACGTTACATCCGTTGGTACATTCTAGTGTTGGTACGTTCCAGTGTTGGTACATTCCAGGCTTCAGCCCACAACATACAACAAGAAAGTTTTGCACAAGGAGCAGAGGGCACAAACAGGAGCAAAAAAAAATAATTAAAAGCATATTTTTATCTTAAACAAGGAAGGAGAGGAACTGAGTATTTAACATTATGTTTGCAAACCGTGCTGAAAAAAACTAAAGTACATTCGTTACAATTTCAATCTTTCTTCAGAGTAAGAGAGAGAAATAAAGTGCATATGGTTCATTATACAGATTATGTGTTCGTTAGATAGTGATTATTATAAATATTGGCATAATTCCATACATTTTCATAAGTGAGTTTGAGTTTAGGTTTTTCACACTAAGAGGAAATCTGTGAATTGGTGAAGAGTGAGAAAGTTAAAATGCATCAGAATTGAAGAACATATAAGAATAAACTTTGTAGTAGTTTTTTAGAGTTTGACTAAATTTATGGAAATCTCCAACCCCTTGACCCCCCAGTTTGACAGAACTGTGTGTAGTGTCACAGGACAAGGCCCTATGGGAAATGTCAGTGTGTGAGGAAGTCCAAATGTGTCAAATCATGCATATGGCCTCTCTCTCTCTCTCTCTCTCTCTCTCTCTTTCACACACACACACACACACACACACACACACACACACACACACACACACACACACACCTACCTCTTGGCTCTGTTCTCCCCAGAAACTTATCTGTGAATTCGTCAGTCATTTCCTAGAATCATAAAAAATGTATATTTCAAATGGCATGTTAAAAAAGGCTTCAAAGTCAGAACAGATTTTCAGGAAACTTCATCTTTAAAAACAAACATTCAGTAGCATAATCCAAAATTATTATTATCATTATCTGGGACTCCAAATATCACTTTGGACTCAATAACAACTGTCGCAAAACATTTGGAAATCACTGTGCTAACAACTAACACATTTGTTGTCTCAAAGCAGAAATTGCAATGGGTTGAATACAGTTGCACTAATTCAACAGTAATAACCACATTACAAATGCTTGCATAATCTGATATCTTGCTTTAGGCACTGCTGGGTCTGTTGTCATTGGTGAGAGGCCATTTAGACGGATGATACTGTGATGAGAAACTTCAGGGTCCAACTCATTAGTTTACACTAACAGTGCCACCTCGGTGCCTGTTACCATGGCAACCACACAGAGTGTGTGAAGACTCCCTGTCCCTCTAAACCAATCATCACAAAACTTCTGGGAGGGAATACTGTGTATGTGAGTGTGTGTGTCTGTGTCTTTGTTTACCCCAGGCCTCAAATGTCTGCCCTGTTGGGTTTATGGGAAGACTTAATTGCTGTGCGGTGTTGTGCTGAATGTCATTTGTTGTTCAGAAAATTTGCATACATTTTTGTGATTGGTCTTTTGGCCAAAGCAATAGTGCTTTGCTCTCCAATAGTTATTTACTCTTATTTTGGGCATAAGCAATGGGAGTGTTTAACTCTGCATTCTAAACCATAACTTCCATGGCTATAGCCACTCCCTCTTCTGCTGGACCGACTTATCAGAACCTGAATCCAGCAACTGACCCATCAGTTTCTGATGTTCTTAATTCCTTTATATATATATAATATATAATATAATATATAATATATAATATAATATAATATAATATATTATATATATATATATATATATATATATATATATATATATATATATATATATATATATATATTTATATATATATTGCTAGATGTGTATTCATGTGCGTGTGTGTGTGTGTTTGTGCATGTGTGTGTGTGTGAGCATGCTTTTGTGTGTATGTGTGTGTGCATGCATGTGTGTATGTGCGCATGTGTCCATGCGCACACGTGTGTGTGTGTGTGTGTGCGCACGTGTGTGTGTGTGCATGTGTATGTGTGTGCTAGCAGTTACCCTTCAAATCTTGTCCTTTCCATAGTGCACGCTAAGCTGTTCCTGTTATTTTGCTTGCCACAGTGTTCTTCTGGTTACTGGCCCACTCTGCCTTTCTATGCACGATGTACCCATTTGCCATTTATGCACATGCACCCTACCTTTAGCGTTTGGTTTTGTATTCCCACATTTGGTCATCACATTCACTCTTAAGATACTTTTATGCATGCCATCAGCCCTTTTTAATCTAACCATACCTCATTCTCAGAAAAGTCTGTTTTTAGCACTTCAGCACAGAATCACAACTTCAGCTATAAATTGTATCATTACCAATCTTGTGTTCACGCTGCTCTGTAAACTGCAAATGTTTTGTTGAATGTTGCCATCCACTAACACATAATCAAGTATCCAGGTGTATCTTTTCAGCTAATGAAAAACAGCTTCAGTTCATTTATGTCTGGGGACAAACTTGGCATCTCTAAGATTTGTGCCGTAGATGTGTTGTCTTCTAGCCTGACGAAATGCCAGACTGTGAGACCGGAGGCTTGTTCTTCACACACGGGGAGAACACATATTCATGAGTGTCAGTGAGATGAGGTACTTCGTCATCAATGCTGAAACCATGATAATACCTTCACTTTTTTTCACAGGACATTTCTGACAGAGATTCGGGACATCTCACATCAGAGGAAAGTCCAAAAGCTAAAGCTACTGCTACACACAGATCACACTGTTTGGGTGTGGCACACATCATTAGGCACCACCTGTTAACACTGTTGTTTTAAGTTTATGTTTAAAACATATTGGTTTGCTTTGAGTTCACTAAACATTAAATAGTATATAACCATACAAAACAGATTTTTCTGTCATCTCAGCACTAGTAAGAGTAGTTATTTAAAAGTAGGGCCGGCCCTTCCATTAGGCAATATAGGCAAATGCTAGGGGCGTCGTCTGTCCAAGGGGGGGCGCTCGCGTGCATGCGTTTTTGTTTTTTTTTTACAAATGAACAATTAATAAATGTGAAAACAAGCAAATTCCACATAATCATAATTTCATTGTTTAATAATATTAGTCAAATTATAATAACACACAACACCTATCACCCCCGCGCAAACCCGCCCGCCCCAGCGCGCTCTGCGCACCTCGTTACTGTTTCTCTGTGGGGGAAAAAGATATCACAGAGTGAGTGACATCTCCCCGTAAAGACGTCAAAAAGGCAGAAGTCCTTTGGTGCCCAGGGTAGAAAAAGGAGAAAAGTTGAGGAAGAAATGCGGCAAAAAACAGGTAATATAATTGTAAAATGTGGTGAGTTAACACTATACCAGTGGCGAACTGTCAGGGACTTCAACGCCTTCTCTGAAGGTTCATTGATCTTAAAAAGGATGCTTTATCTATTATATGTAATATATGTTAATAATGCTTCACCAATAATTTGTATTTTTCCTACAAATCGGCTTTCCAATCCACTTTTTGTGCTCGTGATGGAAAAAAAAACTCAGTGCTGAAATTAAAAATCAGCCAATCAGAATATTTCACACCATTGTTTCTAGGTAAAAGAGAGAAAGGACCTCCCCCAGGACCTTCTGTTTATCTGTCGCATACCTTTGCCTTTTACTTTGAGAGCTTTTATTATGGATTGACAGTTTTATCAACCAATCATATTATCGAATTAGAATCGTGGGGGCGTGCTCCAATGGTCTCTCATTTTTATTTGAAACAAATCCAAAATGTTGCTAATCTGTAGCTGTTGTGTTTTTCTTTGAAACCAGCTAGCTTGACTCACAACTAACACTCAATCGTCATTGTGGGTTTTCCCCCTCTGTAAGATCTTAGCAGAGGTGGGACCAAGTCAGTATTTTGCAAGTCTCAAGTAAGTCCAAGTCTTTATCCTCAAGTCCCGAGTCAAGTCTCAAGCAAAGACAGTCAACTCAAGTCAAGTCTCGAGTCAAGACAAGCAACCGTCAAGTCAAGTCCCAAGTCTCAAACTTGGAATTTCAAGTCCTTTCGAGTCTTTTTTTTTTTTTACAGGCACCAGCGCTTTACGAATGCTACGCTGATGCGTTTCTTTACTCGTTTTGTTGGTGTCCGCCAGCCAAAAGATGACAGATCATTTACATTTTATCTTCTCTTAATTACATAAATGTACTTAATACAAGAATGTTTCGTTACATCATTTTACACGAAAATAGCAAGCTTCATCGTAAGCAAGATGCTGTCATTATGAATGGTTATTCTAAACATTTGGATAAAATGTTTAAATATAGACTAATAAAAGGTTAGGGTTATTTTTTCATTGTTTTCTGTTATTGTGGGGTCACGGTGTAGGCTACTATTGTTACCTGGAGATTCAGTGGGGTCACATATTCTGATGGCTGCCGTCAGAATTGGTGACCCCAGTTAAAAAGGCTCACCTGTACATCCCATTCATGATTTCTTTGTTGGCTGCAATGGTGAGGGGATGGTAAATCTTGTTTAAGTACATTTATGTAATTAAGAGACGATAAATGTAAATATAAACATCTGTCATATTTTGGCTCGTGGACACCAACAAAACGAGTAAAGAAAGTGCATCAGCGTAGTTTACGTAGCATTCGTAAAGCGTTTGTGCCTCTGAACAGAAACTGTGAAATAGCGCCCCCTGTGGTCACAAAACTCGACGGTCACAGAATCTGTTGTAACGCCGGTCTGCGTCAGAAGGACGGAAATGAAATTAATGGGGCGCACTTTATAAATATTAATATGCGTTTTAAAATTTAGATTTGGGGTAAAAAAAATCAAGTTTTTGCAAGTAAACAGGTTTAAGTCCAATTCAAGTCCCAAGTTATTGTTGTAAAAGTCCAAGTCAAGTCTAAGTCTCTGAATATTTTTTCAAGTCAAGTCAAAAGTCTTAATATTAATGACTCGAGTCTGACTCGAGTCCAAGTCATGTGACTCGAGTCCCCACCTCTGGATCTTAGTGAACACTGCCACTACATAACCAATCAGTGAGCTCCAACTGCTGACCCCGCCCACAGATATTTTCAATGGATGTCATAAATACCTCATTTTTCAAAATACATATTTGGCACGTTGTGTCACGTCATGTGGTTAATGTACTGTCACAATGTTTACAATTACAAAGCTATGATTAGCTTAGCTCAGCAAGTTTTAAAATAAATATATATTAAAACACACATATGCTCCTCTGTTCATTGCAGATGCACTTTTGAAATAACAATGTTGCAGTAGGCAAATTGCCCTGATTTGCACTGGTGGTAGTTGTTGTTTTTTATTTATTTTTTATTTATTATTAATATTTAAGATGATGCAGGGGGCACCAACCAAAATCTCGCCTAGGGCACCACATTGGTCAGGGCCGGCTCTGTTTAAAAGTAGTTATTTCTTATGAGGTAGCACATATTCTGGTATTCACTACCAGTAATAAACATAGGAGAATGCTACTGTATTGTCTTGATTGGTTCTAGGTTTCCATAGATGGATAATTCATTCAACCTTTGTCAGATGGCCTGCACTACAGTAGAAGACCAGCCAGTCCACGTTTCGACAAGCTGAGCCGATTTTCAGAAGCTTTGCATGATGGAGATCTTGGCTACAGTACTGTGCAACGGCTTTAGGCAGGTGTGAAAAATGCTACCCAAAACAGAAGTGTTAATAGTTTATTTATGTCAATTAAGAAAATATAAAGTGAATGAACAAAATGAGAAATCTAAATCAAATCAATATCCTCAGTGGGGAATATTTTGAGGGAAAATATATATATTGCATTGAGACCAATAGATCAATCAAGCAATTGTCAGGTGAAACAGACAGGCAAGGTTTGGTGGTGGTGGTTGGGGATGGGGCTCAACTTACCTCATTATCCCAGAGGTTGATGTTTCCAGGCTTTGAATAGACAGGGATCCAAATGCCCACAACATATCTGACAAATCCAACTTAATCTGTTTACTTCTAGATTTGTATCAGCTATTTTAGTTTGTTACCAAAAACCACCCACTACTTGTTTAATACTTGCTATAACTGCTGCTTTTCAATAAAAACAAGATGCTTCCCTCATGCAACTTATAAAAATGTACAAGCGCACACAGAAAAACAGATTTAGAGCCTTAATGACTCTGCTGTCCACTGTCAGACAGACACAATCGATGCTAGAATAATCCTCCCATTGATCTGACCACAGCAGCAAATCCCATAGGGAGTGTGTCTATTACTCATGCCTAATGAGAGAAACGTGGGCCACTCTCAAGCAGCCTGGAGCTGAGAGAGATGAGGAAAGGGGAACACGCTGCGACATATAAATAAGAATGAACTGCAAATAAACTTCAAAACAATATGACATGTTGTTGTCTGAATTACGCATTTACAACATATTAGATATCGACTATTTGATCAAATGGTAATATAATCAAATAATAATAATGTTTAAAATGATAAAGCTTGTCAAACAGTTTTACTGTTCAACTGTTTTTGTAACATACTCATTACACGCTCCACAGTTAGTGAAAAGAAACACTTTTCCAGAAGTAGTACTGATTTCTACTACTCTCTTTCCTGTCATGCTGAGGTGGTGAATGATGGTCATGGTGCTTCTTGGGAAATGCGGTTTTCAGATGGAGGACCATGCTTGTGGTTGAGGGGGATTAGGGGAGCTTGACCCTCTCCACACACAATACCGTGTGACTGCGCATAAGTGTGATGCAATTGGTGGATCTGTCGGCGTCTGCCCTCTTCAACCCTAATCAACCGAAGACATCAGCACCATGAAAAAGGCAGATTGAAGTGTCGGTGTGGAAGGAGATGCTGGTCAAATCAGCAAAAGTAAATGACAAACCTCTTTAGGATGTAGAAGGATTAAATAAGACAAATCAAAATGAACTGGAGTAAAACATTTCTGATGAGTTTATTTCACAACAAAATCTTCCAAGATTCCAAATCCACTAAGGAATTATAGTAGCAGTTATATTTGCACAGAAAAATTAAGTTTGTATAACATTATCAAGTTAAATATGTACCTGCAGGAAGTAAGAATGATATGATTTTGATATGCTATATGAAAGATGGGTTTTATGGACGAGTCTTATCTATTGTGTTTTGAGTTTTATAGCTCTGCGCTGCAGGAGTTTGCAGATCGCTGTGTCAACACAGGGTTTCCTACTCAGACAGCCACTATACACATACACAGATGTGTGTGGGCGTGTGTGTGCGCATGTGTCTATGAACTATGTTGTATTCATAACCACAAAGAATATCTTCTAGCCCACCAGCAAACAAACAAAAGACATGTAAACATAAATGTAATTCCACATGAAAACTCACAAAAACATTAAATCCTTTCAGATTGAATGTGCTAGGTTTATAAACACAAGTCAAGTCAAATCAAATTGATTTATATAGCACTTTTTTATAAAACATATTGTCACAAAGCAGCTTTACAAGTGCATGGGTCCAGATCCCTAATGAACAAGCCAGGGGTGATAGTGGCAAGAAAATTAGGCAAGATTAGGAAGAAACCTTGGGAGGACCATGACTCAAAAAGGAACCCAGTAAACACAGTTTACAGAGCAGATTTTTGGTGTTTTTAGGGAAAGGTCTTTATAATTTTACAGTGTTTTCATTGTTATGTGTTGTTTGTTTTTGTAAATTAAAACCTAAATTAAACATATATGAGTTGTCAGTTTGTATATAAAACATATATGAACTGGCAATAATGGGTATGAATCATTCTCATGGTGAGAATATCCACAGAAAGCAATAAGACTCACTTTATTTATGATCTAGCTTATTTCCCCCCTATGTTTTGGAAGACTTCTTTATTACCCTCATATTTACAATATTGGAATTTTGAATTTCTGTTCATGCATTATGATTACTGATTTATGAGTTGAAGTGAAGTGTGATTTATTGCTGGAGTCCTCTGTGGCCATGAATTCAAATGAAAACTTATTCGAGTAAATTACTAATGACTCGGTCAGAAAACTGATCCTACTAATGGATTAGGTAATGAGAATGGACA